>NC_133341.1:6746200-7001200 GCF_030506205.2 Paramisgurnus dabryanus | reverse complement strand
ACAGCTTCAGGGGCGGCCTGTACTTCTCGCCGCGCTTCTCCCTCTAGGGAGTTTAATACGAACTGGAGCCGCTGGGCTACACTAAGGCTTTGCAGGTCGGCTAAGTACTCCAACTGGGCCTTCCATTCCGTTAGTCGTATTTCCGACTCTATTCCTCCATACTTTTGGACCCAAGGGCTGCCCATAAAGACAGGCACCGCACGGGGTTGGGCTGCGGGCCCTGCGTTGTCGGTCATTGGGCTAGTCTGGTTACTCAACTCGAGGTGGAGCCCTGCCGACTACGCCAAAATCTGTCACCGGCCAGGGGCTGGCTACTAGTTGTATAAACCACGCCCCTTCTAAACTTCCACCTCGAGGAGGTCCCCAAAACCAACCCAATGACCAGACAACAACGAGCACAAGTAAATATAAAATGTTCTTTATTGAGTTAAATAATTAAAATATGGGGGGAACTGGGAAAGGGGAAATTAAAACTAATTTCAAGTTCTGCCCTCCAGGGGGGGGCCACGGCCCAATGAATGACTAAGGGTGGGAGGTCGTACGTGGGGGAACGGGCTCCTGCCTCGGGTTCCCTCTACTCGTGGCGCGCTCCTCTTCCTTCCTGGAGGCAGAATAAAAACACAATGAGTGCTGGTATGGGTCTTTTTCTGTTGTTGTACCTTGACTCGGCGCACAGCGGTGCACCGCCTACTTTCCACAGGTCCTTGCTCGGTGACTCACTTTGGCTCTCTTTCTCTCCACAGACGACTGCTGAAATACAGGGACACAGTGAATCGTTCTCAAGACGTTCGCTCACCTCCGTGCTGATTACAGCTTCTAGGTAGGTATGGCTCTCTCCACAGCTTGATATCTCAGTGTTCACGTTGACTCTCTTTCTCTCCACAGACGGCTGCTGGGATACAGGGACACAGTAAATCGTTCTCAAGACGTTCGCTCACCTCTGCGCTGATTACAGCTTCCAGGTAGGTATGGCTCTCTCCACAGCTTGATATCTCAGTGTTCACGTTAGCTCTCTTTCTCTCCACAGACTCTGCTGGGGTACAGGGACACAGTAAATCGTTCTCAAGACGTTCGCTCACCTCTGCGCTGATTACAGCTTCTAGGTAGGTATGGCTCTCTCCACAGCTTGATATCTCAGTGTTCACGTTAGCTCTCTTTCTCTCCACAGACTCTGCTGGGGTACAGGGACACAGTAAATCGTTCTCAAGACGTTCGCTCACCTCTGCGCTGATTACAGCTTCTAGGTAGGTATGGCTCTCTCCACAGCTTGATATCTCAGTGTTCACGTTAGCTCTCTTTCTCTCCACAGACTCTGCTGGGGTACAGGGACACAGTAAATCGTTCTCAAGACGTTCGCTCACCTCTGCGCTGATTACAGCGTCTAGGTAGGTATGACTCTCTCCACAGCTCAATATCTCAGTGTTCACATTGGCTCTCTTTCTCTCCGCAGATGGCTGCTAGGATACAGGGACACAATGAATCGTTCTCAAGACGTTGCTCACCTCTGCGCTGATTACAGCTTCTAGGTAGGTATGGCTCTCCTTCTTTCCACAGTTCTGGATCTCAGTGTTCAACGTTGGCTCTCTTTCTCTCCACAGCTCACACAACTCACTCGCTTTCCTGTCAATCAGCAGACGTAACAAATTACATAGAGACTTACAGGGGTCGCGAGCTTACGCTGGCTAGTTTCTGCAATGCGGCGATTAAGCAGTGGTTTGTACTGGGACGCCGGGGGCCAAGACCCTCTCGGCGAACTCGTTGATGAACAGAGGGGCGAGAACCACGCCGGCACACCGGGTCGAACGCTGCCCGTTCCTCGAGACCCGTTGGTCAATCGAAAACTGGACCGGGGCGCCCTTTCGTCGAGACCTCGGGCCAGCGGATCTCTCCTGCCTCTACTCTGCGATGATGAGAGAACACAGGTAAGTTAACAATAATAGGTACAGTATTCACACACACTGCTACTCGCACAGTTCTTCGCCGCCACTCTGTAATTCTGTGAAACTGAAAGCACACTACAGCAGTATTATACAGGGTTTTCTAGCGCCGTTCTTTCCTCTTCACCGTCCCGGGACGAGTGACTGGGAACGGGATTTCGTCAAACAAGACACAGCACTCACACTGCAATACACGGCATTACACAGCACCACTTCAAGTGAAAATTTCCAAAGACTCACCCCACCACGCTCAGTGCACACAATAGACACCCGTCCTCTTCCACGTCGCTCTGGGCGAGAAATAGGGAGATGGTAATGGCCTAGCGTTTGTTTGCTGTCGTTGCTGTAGCTACTTTCCCACGGAAACCTTCGGCTCACCCACCACACTGGTCCAGGGGTAGGGCCACTCGATCTCTCTCTTAAGAACACTCAAACAATGAATCAATCCAATATGTATATCAACATTCACTTCAAGGGTTTTGGTTACTCACGGTCTCTATCTTTCTTCGTCCTAAGTTGTCTTCATGCCAACAGTAACTCAGGCAGCTAGACAGGGCGCTTTCCAGCCACAAACACCACTGTTCCCACAGATATATACTCACAGTGGTAAGTTTTCCTCTCCTTCCGTTTCTCTCAAACAATGTCAGTGTCCGGCTAGTACTTCGCCTTTAAGGTCTTCAATGTCCTCATTTCCATCGATCTATAATCCTTACGTGGAGAGAGAGCAATACAACAATCCGAATATAGCGTATTAGGCGAGCTCAACTCAGCACTACAATACACACCAACACATCGGTGGATAACATCAGCCAAGACTGTGATTTGACTTGTCTTTTTATACTCCCCTGGGTGCTGTTCTCCTCCAATCACCCGGCGCTCCTCTTAATAGCTCCCAGCTGTGTGTAGTTTAGCTGATTACAGCGTTCGCGACGCCACCGGATTTCCGGTGTTTGCTCTTTCCGGTCCGGGCGGAAACATCCGGGCGGAACCAAAACTTCCCAATTTTTGGTTCCGCCTCAAAGATCGTCACTCCTGTGACATCAGCAAGTTAGTTAATATTTCTAATAAAAAAAGGAAAAACGAAATAAAACGAATAGCATACATTATTGTTGTTGCGGTGTGTCACGTGACAATCATGACCCGTCGCCATGGACACACGGGGTCAGATAAAATATTTTTTTTTTACGCGTGAAAGGGTTGATTTTAAAAATATATATATTCTAAGTAAAAAACAACAGCTCAAGTTTAGTAAAAAAAATTATTGAAACTATAAATAAATATTCTGCATCCATTTTAGGTGTGCCACTGTGGGTGGCTCCGGCACACCCCTGGCTACGCCCCTGCCATGACCCAAATCTCGTTCGCACATCATCGCGATATTTATCATCATTTACAAACGTCGCCACATCTCGGTGAGTATACCATAAAGTGTCTGTTTGTTCGATATTAAATTCATTATATGTTCTTTATTAATCCAGATCGGCTTCTAAATGTTCTCTGAATTGTATCGGTCATCTATATTACATTCTTTCTTTTTGCTCAAAATAAGTTCAACACAACACATAATCAAGTAGTTGGTGATTAGCGCGTGATTAAAAGCTAGTCACGTTATGTTAGTCACCATTAACATAACGTGACAGATCCTCGATCATTTTATTATATTCATATTTTTGGAATTAAATATCAATGTACTTCTACTGTGGTATTTTGTGTTTATAGAACACAAATCGTACCATGTTTTTACCGCAGTTAGTCTACTTCTACTGTGGTATTTTGTAGTACAGTAACAGCAAACCTTATGCTTTTACCACAGTAGTTCAGCCTTTTTATACATAGTAAAAAACAGTAACAACAACACCATGCTTTTAATACATTTGATGTACAATAAAGAAATCTTTAGACATTCAGATCTTTCTTTTTTGGTCAGTTTTATTCTATTGCCGTTTTATTTATTTATTTATCTTATTATATAGTCTTATGATAGTGGGCAGATCTTGGGGTTTGTTGTAAATAGTTATACACATACAATGTTTAGTAAATAAAGAATTAAAAAATATCTCCTACTCACTCACTCACTCACTCACTCACCCTCCTACTCACTCACTCACTCACTCTCCAACTCACTCTTCTACTCACTCACTCACTCACTCACTCACTCACTCACTCACTCACTCACTCACTCACTCACTCACTCACTCACACACTGACACACACATGGCACCTGGATCCAGAACACGCCAGTGTAGTGCTTGCTACAAAGAAATTGGTGGTGCCTCCAAAACCTGCAAATACAGTGGAGTAAAGATTATAAAAAAGAAAAACTTGAAAGCCCCAAAAGTAAAATTTGATGATCAGTGGGCAGCCAAATAAAAAAACATGGAACAGTGTTTCCCACAGATCTGAAATTTACTTGTGGTGGTAGCTGGTGAAAAGGGCAATCATTATTATCCACCGACAAAAAATGTTTATAAAATGTTTATAAAACATTCATATTAATTTCACATTATAGTTCATTAATCTAACCACCCCAAACTTTTTTTGCCATAAACAAAGCTGACACTGTTTGTCAAAGCACCACGAAAACACTTTATGTTTTTGCACTGATATATGAAGCAATTTGATGACCCCTTTTATCAAACTCGATTATATACAATACTATGTATACTATAGCCTATATAGACAGTGCAGGTCTATAGATTATAAATGTGACTGATGTTATAATGTTAATAACTTCTATAAGATAGGCACTTTTACTGCTTCTGCTTTCTATTTCTCTTTTGCCGATTAAAAAAGCTAAATCCACTAATTATTTCAGATTTAAAAGTCTACTTGCTGTCCCGATGACAGACTTTACATTACAGCTTTGCGTTTTTTATATCCTGAGTCAGCTAGAGCTTTGCTCATTCAGTATTAGCACTGCTTTTTGCTACAATCTCTGTGCAAACTGTTTAGATTTTAGTAAAGATATTGTCTATTAATAGTAAGATTATTAAAAAATGGGATAAAGAAAATGAAGCGGCGCGTGGTCGTGACAAGAGCCAGTTGCTATCGCCATAGAAACCGGAGGCACGCTAAAACAGCACTCGAGCTTTAGCGCGGTAGCGCTCTCGGCCGTTCACCGATCGACTCGGGTTTTACACACAATATTAATCAGACCGAAGTAATGAACTAGGACCGACCCGGACCCATCTGACCATTTAAAATATAAACCCGGAACCGTACGGGTCCTGCGTTCTCAGTGAAGAAAGACCTCTAATGGTAAAACTCTGCTCAAGTTCAGAAACATGAAAGGATACAATGTGACACTGAGGTTGCTTCGCGTCGCGCCCAATTCATTGAGAAACAGAGAGCACGTGAACGGACACTCAACCGGAGAGACACAACGTGCTTGCACGCAAAATGAAGCCAACTTAGATGCTATAAACACATATGCACATAAGCATATGCAACCATTTTGGTCGCAGTGTGTTCCCTGGCTGCTCCGTATGTGCTGCTGCAGTTGATCCAGTTTGCCGCGCTGGATGATGAGTTTATGACGCGTGCATCATCTTCACGGTCACCCGACCCCCATCTCTCTCTCGCGCTCTCTCTCTCTCGCGCTCTCTCTTTCGCGCGCTCTCTCTCTCTCTCTCCAAAACACGGGTCATCCAGTCGAGTTCAGAAAATACGGAAATTCGTAAAGTGATTTTTTTTACCTGGGCGGGTCGCAATTTACCTGGGCGCAGCGCCCAAGTAGAGCCTATGTATGGGAAACACTGTGGAAATTCTAACAAAATTATGAACTGTGTGGACTTGCTTGTAAGTTTCATTTATAAAATATATATATATTTTTATTTATTATAATTATTACAACTACAATTCAGTTCAGTAAACAAAAAACTAATATTTATTTGAGTAGATAGTGGATAAGAGCATAGTTTTTCATTTGACTGTGTACTCTTGTTTAAAACATTTTGTTCTCTCTTCTCAGCTTCATAAGACGGAATTACTGGGCTTCTCTTCAATGCTCTATATTACAACACAGAGAGGACAGCATCACTCCACAAAAGTTTTTGTTAAAAACGTCAACGTTCAGAGGCATCACTCAGTACCAGTCATGCAGAGACTTTATGAGGCTGTTGTAAGAGGTATTTATTTGTACACATGCATTTACCAATTGAAAAGCTCTTTGTATTATAATGGTCTTTTTTCCGAGACTGTGATGATGCATTGCCACAGTTATTAACATGGTAAATCTAACAAAGTTTATGTTTATATACAGCCCCGCCGCTCCCATAATGCGCATCACGCGCTGTGCGTAGGGCACCAGGTGCTGAGAGGGCACCAAAACAACAGCCTAATGAAAAAAAATTATAATGCTGATAGAATTTCATTAGCCTATAGAAATATTATTAGGCACTTTTTATCCATGTAAATGTTACAAAAAAGGGGGACGAGATAATTTAATTGCGCTAGTATAGAAAGTATGCCCCCCAGCCTTTGATGGTCCGTGCCGGTTGATCGCGCGGGCGCCTGATGAAGTTTGACAGAGGCCGTTTCTCAATCCGAAGGCTGCAGCCTCCAGAGGTTGCATTTATAGGCTGCATACATCATCAAAACGTTCTTATTTCGTAATATTAACGATTATGAAGTTGACTAATATTCTTAGTTAATCGCAAATTGTTTTAATATGCTTATGACTTCCTAATGTAATGTTCAGTTAACTGAAATAAACCAGGCTTGATGACGTATGCAGCCTGCATATGAGACCTCGCGCAGGTTGCAGCCTTCGGATTGAGAAACGGCCAGTCAGTTGGCAACTTTTGGAAATGGCCCGAAAAGACAGCAGGAGTCAGGATCGGATAAAAGAAGAAACGCTTAGGTTACTCACGTAACCCCGGTTCCCTGAAATAACGGGAACGAAGCATTGCGTCAGTTTGCTGACGCTATGGGGGAAACTCCTGTTTACTCCGTGATTGAAGCCTATTGGTTAACGTCTGTAGAAAATACAGACCAATGACGTTTGAGCCCGCGCGGGGCGTGGCACACGTCCCTATATAAGCCGGTGAAATACGTCAAGAGCTCATTATTATTCGACTGAAGCGCGCAGCCGAATAACACTCGCTGCGTAGACGTTTGTAGCACGGCCAGCGACGCAATGCTTCGTTCCCGTTATTTCAGGGAACCGGGGTTACGTGTGTAACCTAAGCGTTCCCTTTCAATACGGTTCACTTCGCATTGCGTCAGTTTGCTGACGCTATGGGGGAACGTAATCCCATCCCGCCGTGCATACACAACGGACTGAGGTGCCCTTACCGGAGAGACACTGCATGTGGCCCTAACCCAGCATATACATAGCTCTAGCGAGCGCAAGTGTAAGCACCATATATGAGACAGTAATACGCATACAGTGAAGTTTCTAAACGCACCATGATGCATATACAATAGAGCACGAGACGGCGGGTTCCCTGAGCGCGCCGCGAGCTGTGCATGATTTATTAATAGGTAGCCATGACGGTGAGCTAGCAACGCACCGTGAAGGCATACAGAAACGCGGTCGCGTGAATCATTAAGCCGGTAAGACCTGTGCTTGTAAGGCAGGGACATCCAGGCTATAAAATCTGACAAACGTAGACGGCGAGGACCAGCCGGCCGCGTTACAAATGTCAAAGATAGAAATCCCCGTAGACCAAGCCCAAGATGAAGCCATACCCCTCGTGGAGTGAGCTTTTAAACCAACTGGACAATGTTCATTCAGGGAGGCGTAAGCCAAAGCAATGGCTTCGACGGTCCATTTAGATAGCCTCTGTTTAGTGAGCGGCATACCTAAGGAATGTTGTGCGAAGCTTACGAACAGCTGATCTGACTTGCGGTATGAGGCAGAACGGTCCGTGTATATTCTTAACGCTCTGACGGGGCAGAGCGTGTTCGGGGTTTGTTCGCCGTCCGCCGGCGGGAGGGCGAGAAGTGAAACCACCTGAACTCTAAATGGCGTGGTCAAAACTTTAGGAATGTATCCCGCTCTCGGTCTAAGGATCACTTTGCTATCGTTAGGACCGAATTCCAGACACGACGGGTCAATTGAAAACGCGTGTAAATCGCCCACTCGTTTAACCGATGCCAACGCCAGGAGGAGAGCGGTTTTAAACGAGAGAGCGCGCAGGTCAGCCTGCTCGAGGGGCTCGAAAGGGGGACCGCGCAGCGCTTTCAGAACCATGGACAGATCCCAAGACGGGACCATGTTAGGTCGCGGTGGGTGTAGTCTGCGAGCGCCTCTGAGGAATTCAATGATGAGATCATGTTTTCCCACGGTGCGACCGGCGATAAGGGCGTGATTCGCCTTTATCGCCGCCACATACACTTTAAGCGTCGAGGGCGCGCGACCGCTGTCCAGCATTTCCTGCAGAAAGGAGAGAATATGCTCCACTTCACAGGTGTTTGGGTTTAACTTTTTCGTCGTGCACCAGTCAGAAAAAATAGACCACTTTTGAGCGTAAAGGCGCCTGGTAGATGGGGCCCTAGCTTCAGTTAGAGTATTTAACACTCGTCCTGAAAGGCGTGATGGTTGCCGTTCAGAGACCAAACGTGTAGATTCCATAGCTCCGGCTGTGGATGCCATATCGTCCCTCTCGCCTGAGATAGGAGGTCTTTCCTCAGCGGTACTGGCCATGGTGCTGATGTTTTCAGCTGCCATAGGTCGGGGAGCCACGGTTGATTGTGCCAAAACGGGGCGACCAGAATTATCGCGCATTTCGTCTCTCTTATCCTCTGAAGGACCTGTGGTAACAGAGCCACCGGAGGAAAAGCATATAGAAGACACGCCGGCCATGTTTGCGACAGGGCATCGTGATGTCTCGAGAAGAAGATCGGGCAATTCGCGTTCTCGTCGGATGCAAACAGATCGATCTCCGCCCGGCCGAAGACGGTCCATATTCTCTCAACCGTCTGAGGATGCAGTCTCCATTCTCCCGGCGGCGGACCGTTGCGCGAGAGAATGTCTGCACCCGTATTGGCTACACGCGGTACGTGAGTCGCTTTTAACGAACGTACGTTCGCGTGAGCCCATAATAAAAGCCGTTTCGCCAGCCTGGATAGGGAGCGAGATCTCAGCCCTCCTTGGTGGTTTATGAACGAAACCACCGTCATACTGTCCGACCGCACTAGAACGTGTTGATGTTGGAGTTTCGGTCGAAAGTGTCGTAGCGCTAAGATAACCGCCCACCTCTCGAGGTGGTTGATATGTAGCTGAGACAACTGGTTGTTCCACGCACCGAAGGCGAGTTCGCCGTCGCAGTGAGCGCCCCAACCCGTCGCAGACGCATCCGTAGTCACCACTTTCCTCCTGCTCACGGAGCCGAGCTCCGTGCCCGAGAGGAAAAGGTGAGGGGATGTCCATATCGAAAGCGCTTTCACGCAGCTGTACGTGATTTTGATTAATAAGCGGCCCGACAACCAAGCACGGGGCGGAACTTTCGCTTTCAACCAAAACTGAAGCGGTCTCATGAACAGCATTCCCAACGGTATTAGTGGGGATGCTGCTGCCATCAGACCCAGCATTTTTTGGAATCGTTTGAGAGGGAGATGTGAACCCGCTTTGAACGATGCCGCCTCGCGTCTGACCGTGAGCGGGTGTTCCTGTGTAAGCCATGCCCGCACCTTTAATGAGTCGAGCGTCGTGCCTAAGAACGCGATTCGCTGCGTGGGGGTGAGCAAACTCTTCTGGAGGTTGATTTTGAACCCCAAATTCTCCAAATGCTGGAGTACAACGGTCTTGTGCGCAATAATTTCCCTCTCTGACTGTGCTAGAATAAGCCAATCGTCGAGGTAATTCAATATGCGGATGCCGCTCTGTCTGAGAGGGGCGAGAGCCGCATCCGCACATTTGGTAAATGTGCGTGGTGCCAGAGATAATCCGAAGGGCAGAACTTTGTACTGGTATGCTGTCCCGTCGAACGCGAATCTTAGAAACAGCCTGTGATGTGGCGCTATCGGAATGTGAAAGTAAGCGTCTTTCAGATCCACTGATATGAACCAATCGCCCGGTCGAATTAACGCCATGATTCGTCTGGCTGTAAGCATTTTGAACGGCCGTTTGGCAAGAGCGCGATTCAAAACGCGTAGATCCAATATCGGTCTGAGGCCGCCGTCTTTCTTTGGAACGAGAAAATAACGACTGTAAAAGCCTGATTCGCTTTGATCCGCCGGGACCGTCTCTATCGCGTCTTTTAGTAATAAAGAACGCACCTCTTCCCTGAGGATCTGCATACGATCGTCTGGGACAGTGGTGTAGAGAACGCCGCGAAACCGGGGTGGTCTCCGAGCGAATTGAAGTGAATAACCGTGTTGGATTACGTTTAGAATCCAGCCCGGCATACCGGGGGTGGATTGCCAAACGTGAAGTTTGACGGCGAGCGTCAATATGCTTATGGACGTTAAGCCGTTTGTGTGTGTGTGTGTGTACAGAGGAGGAAATTTGCTCTTTTTGTGAAAAGGTAAAAATTTGTGTTTCGCTGTTACAGCGAGGGTGTGTCCAGCGCCCGAGGGGACTGAAACACGCAGAACTTTCGAGGGCGGGCCGGCCGAAGCGGGACCAGAGCCTCTTTTCCTCCTCAGACTCCCTTCAGGGAGGCGGCGCCGGCGTCGGGTCCAGCGTGATCCGAGGATGGGGACCGCGGCGTCGAGGCGGGCCAGCCGGTCGTGAAGGACGCTGGCGCTTGACCTCCGGTTCAGCTCTCTGCTGGGGCTGAGCTGGTGCTGGCTTAGGGCGTTGAGCTGGCGGCGGTTTTGGGCGGCCGGTCTCAGACGCTGAGGCAGATCGTTTTGGTAGAAAATGCCACATAGCCTGCGACGATTTCTGTGCCTCAGTGAAGCGCTGGGTGAACCCCTCCACAGCAGAGCCGAAGAGCCCCGACGGTGACACGGGCGAGTCAAGAAGGGCAACCGATCCGTATCCTTGATCTCCGTCAAGTTCAGCCACAGATGTCTCTCCAGAACAACCAGGCTGGCCATGGCTCTTCCTACAGCCTGAGTGGCGACTTTAGTGGCGCGAAGGGCCAGATCAGTCGCGCTGCGCAGGTCTTTAAAGGTCGACGGTCCGGACCTGCCTCGTCCATGTCACGGAGGAGTTTTGCCTGGTATACCTGCAGCACCGCCATCGTATGGAGAGCGGATGCAGCGTGGCCGTCGGCGGCGTAAGATTTCGACGCCAGGGTTGATGTCAGACGACAGGGCTTTGATGGATGGTTCATCTTCGCTCTCAATCCGCCGGCTGAAGACGGTCAGAGATGGGCGGCGACAGTTTCCTCGAGCGGCGGCATTTTGGAGTAGCCGTGTTCGTCGGCGCCGTCCACTACAGAGAGGACGTGGGAGACGGCGCTCTGAGCTCGGGTGGAGTGGGGAGCACGCCAAGATTTGGTGAGCTCTTGGTGAACCTCAGGAAAAAACGGCGCCTGCCGTTGGCGGGATGATTGACGGCGCCCGGGCTGCAGAAACCACTCGTCCAACCGGCTGAGTTGAGGCTCTGACGGCGGCGACCACTTGATGTTGAGCTCCGCCGTAGCTTGCGTCAAGATGCGGATGAGCTCAGAGTCGTGAGGACGCGACTCGGTAGGTTCATCGGCGGCTGCGTGGGCGTCGTCATCCGAGGCCGCCCAATCCTCTAACTCCTCAGAGGATGACATCATCTCCAAGTTGTCACCGGACCCAAAGGAAACCATGCCGCTAGCACTCGGCAGGGGGCGTAGGTCCTCATGGGCGAAGGTGACAGGATGACGGCGGGGAGACAGAGCACGCGGGGGATGAGCCGGCGTGGACTCGGTCTCGGGGCGTCTTCCAGCTTCACGGCTCCGCTGCTGTTTAGGCGGGAGAGCACGGGAAGCCTTCCGTTTAAAGATCTCAAGGCGGGAGCGCAGCACCGCGATGGGAAGGAGCTCGCAGTGGGCGCAGCCCGCCTCGTTGAGTACGGCCTCGGCGTGGGCAGGGCCCAGACAGATGACGCACTCTTTGTGGAAATCCTCCACAGGCAAAGGGGCTCGGCAGGAGCCGCAATGCCGAAGCAACATTATCTCAACGCGCTTCTGCTCTTTTAGATGAAATCTCTCTTTTTAGGCTCACCGGAAAGCGGCAGGGGAACACGCTGGTGTGTAGTGGTCCGCTGCAGTGCTTGGATCAACGGCGAGTAAGGGCTTCTTCTTCGGAGCAGCGAGAAGGTTCGCGCTGAAGGAGAAAAGTAATGAGCTCTTGACGTATTTCACCGGCTTATATAGGGACGTGTGCCACGCCCCGCGCGGGCTCAAACGTCATTGGTCTGTATTTTCTACAGACGTTAACCAATAGGCTTCAATCACGGAGTAAACAGGAGTTTCCCCCATAGCGTCAGCAAACTGACGCAATGCGAAGTGAACCGTATTGAAAGGGAACTGCGGGATTTTGCCCGTGCATCCCTTGCAGGTGAGTCCATCATGTTTAATCATTCCAAAATAAGGGAAATGTGCATGGGCTGCAGCTGCTGCTAATTGTAATGCGCCTCGAACTTGCGGTGCTGATATTAATGTTAGCAAACTATGTTGTTATAATTTATAACTTCAGTGCAAGCTAAATTGAGATTTTACTGTAAAACATTACCTATGCATATCCATTTTACAAATAACTGACGTCAGCTGTTACTTTCTTTACTACGTTTCTTTAGATATTGAGCAGTTAGTTTATTTTGTGGTTTATTTTGACGTGACGGTGGTTAATACTTAGTTAATGTTAGCAGTCAGTGCACATGGTAGGGGAACAATTTCTGACTGTTAAATATATATAAATATAAAATGTCATCATGTATGATATGAAGCAAACATTACTGTGACACTTAGTAATCTAAATCTTTGTAATATTTAAGAATTTTGAGTATTCTTGTTATTGATGTTTATTTAATGTAATTTATTTAAAGTGACATTGTACTTGGGAAAAACATGTCTGGATTATTTTGATAATTTAAGTTTGGTATTTTTTCTATTTTGCTATTCTATAAAAGTTTGCACTTTCAAATGTGTAGTGTGTGTTGACTAAAGCTGTGAAGATTTTACTTTCTTCTATTGAGTTATATGTTTGGTAATAAAAAGTTAACTGGCAAAAACAAACAAAAAATTTCTCAGGGTCGGGGTGGGGGGCATTATAAAGGAATTATGCTTAGGGCACCATATGGCTAGCAGCGGCACTGTTTATATATTAAAGCAGTATCAAAAAGAGAGTTATTTTAAAAGCCTCTTTGTTTGGGAACTACTTTCTTCCGCCACGGATTTGAGGGCGGCCAGAATGACAGGTAACACTTTCGACTGCTTTGAATCTCATAATATCTCAATGGACGGAAAAGCCGTTTCTTTATATTACCGTTTCTTGGTCACAAAATGTAGTTATAAGATTAGTTCAGTCGAGAATGTATATGTATTATATTTAAATCTGCAGTCGATTAGTAAAGATAGCGCCTGTTTGAACGTTTGCTTAGTGAGATTCGGTACGTATGAGAACCAGAGCATGAGCGGACATCAGTGTTCACTCGCCCCGCTGACCACCGCCCTCTCTGGACTACATCTCTGACAGGGATTCCCTAGCTCTAATGTTGGCCTTGTCTGTGTTTTATGGTCAAAAATGATATCAAATCAGCAGTATTTGGTGTCATGATCAAACTATTACTTGTTTTCTTTTTCATATTTAGTGTCTTTTGTGTTGTTATTGTTTTGGCGCGAGGTAAAAGTTAATAAAACTATACTTATATAATGTTACTATTGCTTTCCCATTTATTCTTAATGCAATACGAGCACTCGATTATTATTAGACTTTGTTCTGGTCAGTACTATATAAAACTGTTTTTTATAAGTGTCAGAGAGATGTTTTTGCATGCTGCTTATAAATATATCAGTGGCGATAACTCATAACATGTTTTAATAGTCACGTCAGGATTAAATAAATGATCAATGTCCACATTCAAAGCTGCTGTGTTTTCGCGTTCTAAGAAGAGATAGCGCTCCAGAAAAAAAATTGTTTACATTCCTCTTTCCAAGTGTTAATCGTCCACAGGATGTGACAAGACATTACTCCCATTAAGTTTAACGTAACATCCAAGAGCGCTGATCTTTGATGTAATAGTCGCTTTCGATTGGGATTCACAGACTGATTTACGAGCTAGTGAAATGAGATACATGGAGAGTGTTTAAAAACAGCGCATCTGTGTTTGTCCGTGTGTGCGTGCAGTTTTTCCATTCAGAGATGAGCCTGTTTAAAGGACCTCCATTCACTAGGTGGCGGAATGATACGAAAGGTGAAGCGGTTACTGTGCCGTTATCAGTAGAATATCGCATAGCTCCTAGCTAATCAGATTCGAGAACCAGAAAGAACTGTTGTATTATTATTCTGAGTGCCCTTATTGAGTATTTAGGTACTGAATGTGATGCTGGTTAATTATTTGATTTTATAATTATTTTTCACTTTTCCTCAGTATAAAGTGTTTTATCATTCACATTTTTTGTGTTGAAATAGATTAGCATATCCCCTGTATGTCAGTAATGCACTACTTCAAAGATGTGAGGACAAGAACATACACCTGCGAGTAGTCTTTGACATTGCCTGTGTTGTTGCCTCACATTTGCAGGTAAGTACCTTTTTTTTCTGTGTAAACTGAATTATTGTACCAGCATTTCATGTTTATGGACACAAATTGCCCTGCCAGGTAATTCATTGACTTTATAGGGATATCAGGACATGTAACACACATCATTCACTCCCTGTTTGGCCTCAATTTTTCCTGTCTATGCACTGCAAAGCTGAAATTAGCCAGACATGCCTAAAAATATTCTTTAATCTATCATTTTTCCAACCTGAAGTTTGTCTAAACTTGTTTCAGAGATGCAATGTGTAAGAGAATCCAGTGGAAACCGTTTATCTCAAATCTGTCTGGGTCAAACTAATCACTATAAGCAGAGGATTTTTATAGCCAAATTGGTTTCCTTTGTTTATTTTTATGCAGATTACCTAATTTGTAGGTAATCCGCCCACAGCTTTGCGTGACACACGTGTGTCTCAATCAGTAAACATGTCTTTAAAGATTGCCAAATATAACCAAAATGACTTTTAAATACATTTTTTCTGATAGACTTTTATTTTGACGCGGTGATATGTTATGATAGAGTAACCATGGTAACGAAGACTAGGGTTGTGGAAGAACCGCGTGGGAACAACACAGAAGCTGAATACTTTAATTCGGAGGCTCGGAAAATAACATTAGGAATGTGTGAAAAAAGGTTGCTTTTGAAGAGTTCCAGCTCGCGTGGGGAGTGTTTGATTACCTTGTGTACTGTGCAGATTCACTTGTAAAGAAGCAAGTCGATGCTGGATTTGCAGAGAGACTGTGATTAAAAGCCCCACTAATATTGGATCTGACGAAAATGACACAGCAAGTAAGACATTTTACTTTATTTAAGTTACTGCGTTTCACTATTGTTCAGGGCCGTGCACAGACATTTTGAGGGGCAGTGGCCCAAACCAAAAAGGGGGCACGGGGGGCACAATTTATATGGTTTTAACAATATGATGTGTTATAGATTAGTATCAAATAATATAAGTGATTATAATGGAAAATAGACTTTATAACAAGATTTAGAGTGTGACAAAACTTCTTAATATTCTATATGATTTACATGCTGAAGCTTTGAATCCATGTTTGCAATTTTGAACAGCTTTTGCAGCCTCCCTTACAACTCTGATTTAAAAAAAAAAAAACATTTTATTTTTATTTTTTGTCTACAAAGTGTGCCAACAACAGCAAATTTGGTGTTATTTATATTAGATCTCATCGGGTACATTACTCATTAGACAATCACTGTAATTCTAAAAATGTTTGCTAAGTTGTTAGCACTTTAAGAAGACAGAGAGCAAATCATCCACAGAAATACAAAAACATAGGAAAGCCGAGAGAGGTCATCCATATTTTTATTTTTGCTACTTGTTTTCTCATGATCTCGAGATAACAAAAGTTGTTTTCTCACTATCCAGACATAATAATCCAAATGCCATAATGTAATTTCCTGTCCATTATATTTCATTTATTTTGAAGTGGACTGCTGATGCATAAGTCTTCGCCGTTACCACGCGTAGCTAATTGTCGATAGACTAAATAAATAAAGTTTGATGTTCGTGAATTTAGAGACCATCTCTAAAGTGCACTGTACACGTTTCTATCTTCAATAGTATTTAACAGTTTATTTGAATAAATATAAAACATCTAAAAAAAAGTGTGCATTATAGTTGACAACCACAAATACTTTACAGCTGGTTTTGTGACTGTGGTAACACTTTATTTTACGACCCGCAAAGTACCGCGTAATTAAACCGAATTTACAGCGTACCTATTTGTAACAACAGGGTACCTCTGCAGTACGTACTTGTAGGTATAAGGGAATAATATTTTAAGTTTGGGGTAATAAGGGGGTAAGAATATGAAGAATTATAAATTATTTATACTCTAAGTATTTTATAACAACAGGGTACCTATTGTAATATTACGTGGTATGTATGACTTAGTCAAGTCTATGGGGAAATTATGTTTTATTTTTTTTTATTGTGAATTTTTCATATTGACTACTGAATGTTACAGTCAATGTCTGCGAGCCACATCGGCAAATAAATATAACAGCACATCACTTTTATTTTAGTAGCCTATATTACTTGCTTTTAATAACAAAAGTCCAGCTGATTTAATGTGGTTATCTTTTTTTTAAGGTAAGTACAATAAAAATAGCAACTTCCCTATTTACCAGGAAACTCCTACATTTGCTGACATATTTGAAGTGGTGCTTTGCAATTTATTTACTGTAAACACAAGTATTTTAGCCAAATATAATTTATGCAATGGCAAACCAGAATGAAACAACAGCAGATATCAGCTCCCGCTAAAGCAAAAGACGACTACATGCGTAGGCTACTGCGCAGGTGTAGAGCGCGCGGCCGTCTGCAGGAGGTTTGCTGGAACGCGATCCTGAGGTGAAATTTCTTTAAGAGGTTTTAAAAACGTTCTACACTGTGGAGTACGGCTGCGAGTGATGTCAGCAGGATCCGCATGCTGGATAAGGTGACTGGTTTTGTTAATACATGACTCACGCATTTCAAACAATGTTTTTTCAAGAAAGTTGCCAGCTAACGGTAGCAGGTTAGCTAGCACATAAGTAAGCCTAAAGTTATTAACGTAACTGGCTCAGAAAACTCTGTTTCTGTCAAGGCACAGTGAAGAAACATTTACTGAAGGCTTTCATTTATGTTTTTTTATATGTAATGCAGAACAGCATTTGTGAGACGACATCAACTCATCATCCGAGGACAAGAACACCAACAGAGGAAGCCAAGCCGCAAAAACAATGAAAAAATTGTCATGACTTTTTATTTTAAATAAAAGTTATGTGATAATAAAAATTAAGTGTTGGCTTAATTATAGTGTTTTAAAGATGTTTTGAAATAAGTTGTTTTAAAATAAAAATAACAATATTCTGTATGTTTATGGTATTTACGCTATAACATTTATAACAAGAGGTGAACAAAGCACCACTTTAATTTACAGCCCGCAAATATGAGAGTTACCTGGTACATACACAGAACAATCGGGTAATAAGCCCCACTTTAATTTACAGCCCGCAAATATGAGAGTTACATGGTACATACACAGAACAATCGGGGAATAAGCCCCACTTTAGTTTACAGCCCGCAAATATGAGAGTTACATGGTACATACACAGAACAATCGGGGAATAAGCCCCACTTTAGTTTACAGCCCGCAAATAAGAGTTACATGGTACATACACAGAACAATCGGGGAACAAGTCCCACTTTAATTTACAGCCCGCAAATATAAGAGTTACTTGGTACATACACAGAACAAGCAGGGAATAAGCCCCACAATTTACAGCCCGCAAATATGAGAGTTACCTGGTAACTCATGTATACATATACAGATCAAAGAGGTACAAGTTGCTATTATTTTTATTGTGTGTTATATTTTATTTGCCGACGTGGCTTGTAGACATCAACTGTAGGCTATACAAAACACTTCATCAGGTAAGTAGCAAATATGAAAAAAAAAACATTACACACAGACCATATTACCCATAGACGTAAGTCATACATACCACGTAATATTACAATAGGTACCCTGTAGTTATGAAATACTTAGAGAATAATTTTCCATATATTCTTACCCCCTTATTACCCCAAACATAAAATATTGTTCCCTTATAACTACAAGTACGTACTGTAGAGGTACTCTGTTGTTACAAATAGGTACGCTGTAAATTCGGTTTAATTACGCGGTACTTTGCGGGTCGTAAAATAAAGTGTTACCGTGACTGTTTGTTGACTTTAAGTTATTCCATTTTAATGCTGTTTAAAGTAGAAACGTATATAGAGTACTTTAAAGACGGTTCCTAAATTCACCGCGCTATCAAATGGTCAATTATTGGCAAATCTGTTTCATCTTGAGCGAATCCCTGATCTAAGTAAAATCTCATTTGTTCATCCATGCTAATTTGCTAAATATGCTTTTGCTGTCTAAAAATTATGTTCTACTGAGTACACGTATGCTTTAATCACATTACAAGAATACAACTTTTGTTATGTCGAGATCACGAGAAAACAAGCTGCTGTTTTCTCGAGATAAGGAGAAAATTAAGTAGTGATCACTAGAACACAAGCAGCAAAAATAAATATAGAACACGACCTCTCTCGGCTTCAAACTACCAAATTACTAATTGAGCAGCTCAACAACTAAGGTAATGTAATGAATCTACCTGTTAATACAACAAACTGTCGTCTCCGCCCTTCAAAGAGTGGACACAGAATGTGAGAGATGCTGCGGAGCGGGCGGGAAATCACGAAGTGGATTCCAGAAACAGTGGATCTTTAGACGAGCGGTAACATAACACTTTGACTGGGGTTGGCGAGAGGGGCACCTCAGCCGATTAGGGCAGAAGGGCAGTTGCTCTAGCCACCGGGCCACCCCCCTGTGCACGGCCCTGCTATTGTTTTGTTAGAAGAGATCGCTTGATATGTCCTGTTGTAACATCCGTGTCTAAACACGTATGTTTGACTGTTTTAATTTACGTAAAACATTAAACGATTAATAAAGGTACAACACTTAACAATACGATTTTAATTTAACGGTAGAAATTTGCAAAGGAAGGACTTATCCTCCGCAATTTAGATTACGATGCACGCTTACTGTGTTGTATACGGTAATTTAGGCAAGTTGCGTTTGAACGGTCAAACACTCAACAAAGCTTTTTTATCATATAACTGTGGTACGTAACGTTACGTGTATCTAAGAGCAACCTCACAAGCACAATAGAAATATACAAAGTTATTGATAAGAGCTTATCAGCCGCAGTTTTTATCAGACTTAAGATATTTTTTAATAAGGAACTGTTTTGCACTAAATATCTTTTACCTGCACTGTTCACTTCACTGATTTGCACTATATTTGTCATTTGCCTTGCGCTGCTTTATTTAAATAAAGCTATATATGGTGATGCATATAAAGATTAAAAATCTATTCATATAGAGAAATATAACCGCAATAGAAAGGTTTGTTTCTGTTGCTGTCAACGTTGTCTTTTGGACGTTTTATTAAAAAAAAAATCAGTAAACTCAAAATCTGACGAGGGTCTGGAAGGACATGATGCTTCTGCGCAGCAACAGTACCATGGGATCTTATAATCATTACTTCATTTTCAGCCTATCGTCTGCTTTTCTTAGCAGCTCAGTCACGCGTCACCTCGCCATGATTTGGATCACCTGCATGGCGTTGTGCGTGTCTCGCTGTGTTTGCACGATCACCCTTTGTTAGATTTAATCCCGACCAGCTGATTCCACTTGATGACTTGTGATTAAGAGGCGCATTAAGCATTCAAATTGTCACATGTTGTGCATTGCAAAATTAGCAAACGCCAATGTAAAGTGTTTTGCAGCCGCGTTTCAAACGAGGCATTGATCAATATTCTTGCTTGTGCTGGTTTCTCTCTGCGTTCTGGGCTGCTGGTGGGCGAGTCTCAAGCTCTGATCAGCCCCCATCCAGTGCATTTACATTAAATTAGATAAATAGTGCATAATTTGAGGCGCTTCAATGTTCAGGTGTCCACTTCCAAGGGTCTGTCATCAGATCTGTTGATATTGATGTGTGCCAAGACATTTTAGAAATCACGACCGGATGGGTTTAGGGCCATGTCCTGAGTACAGTATGTATGTATGCTATGTATAGTGACCCTATATATACACAGTTATGGTGACACAAAATGATTTAAAACTTGAAATAAGGTTTTGGATATTGCATATCTCCAAGTCATTCACTCCATGTGCAACTTCGTTCGCTTTTCACACCACCAGGTGTCACTGTGGCCTCAAAGCTTCAGCACTGGCACTCAGAGATCGATTGCTAAGTCTCAGGTAAAACACGCCCCCTCATTAGCATACAGACGAAGAAAAGAATAAATAAATAAATGTGGAAATAAATATATATAGAAATATATAAATGTATAAATAAATACGTGTAGACATAAATACATTTATACATAAATAAATGTGAAAATAAATAAAAGTAAAAATAAATAAATGTATAAATAAATGAATAAATAAATAAATAATAGTGTGAAAAAATACAATTATACATAAATAAAGAAAAAATACAGGTATAAATACTCATTTATTTTTGTTTTTTACATTTCCATGTATATATATTTCTTTCTTTATTTCTGTATTTTTGTTTTTTTACATTTGCTTCTATATTTATTTATGTATTTATTTATTTATGAATATGGCAGAATTGGCTCCCCATAACGGTAGCCTGTTATGATAGTCAAGAGGAGACAGGAGATGATGGACAGTGTAATGGATGGACATCTTTTGTAAGGTAAATATGTAATTTTTACAATGTTTTTGTGATGTATTAATGCATATGTAATGTATAAAACAAGTAGTCTACTAATACTAAAAGTAGATACATATGGTTCAAATGTATTTTATTAAGCTAAATATGTTACAGCTCCCATTAATGCTCTTATCTTTTCCTCCTGTTTAGAGGATTTTGCTAAATAACTTGTTTATCCTTTTGGAGAGGTTTCATTTTAACGTGTTGCAGGCTCATTTATTGGTAATAAATAATAAATAATAAATTATAATGCTGAAACTAAATAGTATTGTAATATTGGGCTTGTTTTGGGCTTGTTTTTGAAGCTGCAGTTGCTTATTTGTCTCGCGAGAGTTGGCAACGGTGGCTCTTGCCTGCCATTTCAGTGTCTGCCTCAAACTGTTCCCACACAGGCGTGTACGCATAGAGTGCATAATGTGACTATGTTTAGTTTAATTCAGTACATAATTTTTTTTTTTTTATAAAATTAATTAAACTAAAAAGTAACTTGCATTACTTTTTTGAAAAAGTAACTAAAATATTAATGTTTACATTTAAAAAGTAATGTGTTACTTTACTCTTTACTTCAGAAAAGCACAGGTGTAAAGTACTTGAGTAATTTTACTTGATTACTGTACTTAAGTATTATATTTGGGAATTTTTACTTTACTTGAGTACAGTTAAAAATCAGTACTTTTACTTTTACTTAATTTTTACTCCTTACAATTTTATTTACAGTCAAAAAGTACTTCTATTTTAGAGATCTATTTTCGCTTGCTCTATGAAACCAATTGAATTGCGCTGATGGCCAGTTTAATTTAAATGTTATTTATTCTGGAGCCTTTGGACCACACTAAGGAATTGGCCAACAGTTCATCTAATGATGAAGATTTTTTGCCTCTTTGAAACCGACAACACATGAAGTGTGACACGTTTCCTGCTGTTAGCAGCCTCTATCAAGACTAATACTTTGTTCACACTGTCAGTCCAAATTTTGGTGCATATCTAATTTGACAGACTCACTGTCCACATTGTGTATCACAACTCTTCAGATCCGATCTGTGCGTCCTGTAGCCGTTTTCCGGATTATCTGCACTGTTTCTATGGCAATGACGTCGCGCTGGCATGACAATCTGCCTCGACTTCTGACGTGTTTTATGTGACGTGACAGCATGACGTAACCGAAAAGCTATACAAATGCGATCAGGACGGTAAGACTGAAATCAATTTCCGGAAATGCAATTTGAAAAGGATTTCAAACCACCTCTAGATGTAGCCTGAAACGGATTAGATAAAACAGATTTCATGTGGTTTTTAGCCGTTCACCGTTCTAAATGTGATTGGATTCCTGTCGGATTTGGACTGACAGTGTGAAAAAGGTCTAATACAACTCTTCCTGCATCGGCTGCCTGTGAGAGGCTTGATAGAGCTTGAAATTTAAGTTAAATTCAAGGTTTTACAATTTTGAGTAGCATGTTGCATATTAAAATTCATTGTCATCGTCACGGATCTCCGAATTTTTCTGTGTCTGTACCACAGACTTTCTTCGTATTTTCTTACCATTTCTGCGTGGGTTTGGGGTTAGAACGACTTTCTGTAACATAAAATGACATCCAAACCCAACTCCTAACCCTAACGTCAGGCGACAATTGTTTAATAGTATGGAAAAAATATTATAAACCAATAGTTAAAGTGACATTCTAACCCAAAGCCCAAATCTAACCCCAAACCCACGCAAAAATGGTTTAAAAATAGGAAAAACAATTGAGTAATCAATACGTGAAACTGACATGGAAAAGAAAGTCCGTGGTACAGACACGAAAAAATGCGGAGATCCGTGACAATGACACGGATAAATGAGCAAAAAATTCTGTGACTATACCACGGAACTTTGTGAGATCATGTTGGAAATTAGGTAGTAGTCTTAGTTTTTTTTTATGAAATTCAATTAAATACAAACAGTTGTAAAGGATAAAACCTTATATGTGGTTCATTCACTTCATGTTTTTAGAGAAAGCTTAAAAATGAATCTCTCGTTTTCCTTCTTCCGGTTACTTTTACTTTTTTAATACTCAAGTACAATTTTAATGTGGTACCTTTTTACTTTTACTCAAGTATAATTCTGGCCAGATACTTTTACTTTTAATTGAGTAAAATTTACACTCAGTACTTGTACTTTCACTTGAGTAAAATTTTTGAGTCCTTTTTAAACCTCTGCAGAAAAGTAATATTATTCCATTACTTGTAATGCGTTACCCCCAACACTGCACATGACCATGCTCCTTGTGTCTAAAGATCCTATAGTACAAATGATGAAATCAAAGGGAGTCTAAAGCCCTTTTTCTCAGAGATTACGGAAAATAGACAGAAAATGCATACGGGATTTATCCATAATACCATTTGTTTTTTGTTTCATTCACACTGCCAATAATTTTCTGGACTCTATGCTTGCATACACACACATACTGTAAGATACCGTAAAGACATGTGACATATTTAAAATCTTGTACTTGGTAGGTTTATTCCCACAGCATTTGAAATTTGAGAAACCACAAGCGTGCATTTTTATCAAGAGATCGCTTGATGCACTGTTCTGTCTTGCTGGTAAATAATCTAAGCTTTTAGCGCGGATAGTGATGAGCTGCCTGATCTCTGCTTCAGTCTAGTTTTTGATATTTCTTGTTGTGAATGTTGATCTGCGTTTAAATCCCTTTGTCAAAGAGCTGAACCATAACTTCTGGTTGCAATGACACCCTCGCCCCTTATGGCATTGTTTCTGCATCTTGTACACACAAAATACTTGAATGTTACGTCAATGTTACTGGGTCCTCTTTATTTTCACACAGAAGCTTCTCTGCCAATTTTACAGAAATTTTCTGGGACCAAAGTGCTGTGTGATAGAGTTTAACTTAGATGTTTTCCTATCCTTTATGGTCCCATTCTGAACCTAACCCATAAGGTTCATTTAAAACCTTCAAGCATTTAGTCAATCACAGTTAAGCATGCTCTAATCTGAGTTTAACTAGGTTTGGGAAATAAAGAAGCTCTTTTGCTCTCTAGTTAACTGTAGATTTTGCCATATTCTTTGGATCTGATAGCTCTTGTCAGCTGTATATGGTGAGTCCTTATTACAGATGGCACCACTCTAGCAGTCTATTCAGAGATGTGAGGGCTGGTATGATCATTAGTCACTATGGTCACATCAAAGTCAAGCTTTGTGCTCTGGTTTACAAGGCCTGGGGAATCATTTATAAAGCATGTGCATGCACAGATTTGATCGTGGAGTGTACATAAAAATCCTAAGCAAAGTTAATATGCAAATAAATGGTCTTTGATGTGGCAAGGTGCTTTGGGTTGTGTAAACCTAGGCGGCTACACCTGTGATTGGTGTATGTTTTCAATTGTTTCCAATGGAAGCGCTGTGCTTTTAATAAACACCAGCAGCTGGCAGACTTTCTTCGTGCTCAGCGCTTAGCGTTTCTCCACTTTCAGCCCTGAGTGCAAAGAGTTGAAAAATGTTTAACTTCAGGTCAATAGTTGTGTCCCAATTTGAAGGCTGCGACCTCTGAAAGTTGCATTCCAACACCGGTTGCATCACAGATACTTCTCTTTTGTAAGCACCTTTTGTACTATATTGGCTCCCTGTGACACATCGCTTTTATTGTTTCCTAATCTTTGCAAATGCTTTGGATAAAAGCGTCTGCTAAATGCCTAAATGTAATGTAAATGTACAGCAGTGCTACTGATGGCTAGTAAGTCCCAATTCGAAGGATGCTTAAAATGCAGACTCAAAATTCATCCTTCTTTCCTTTAGCCGCAAAGGATAGAACGAATGGATCCTTTACAGCTAACTGTACGTTCACACCACCGTCGGTGGAGCGTAAAAAAACGCTCTGGCTGCTCTGCCAACAACGCTATATAAAAAGTAGTGGACACTCTTACGCTTGAATCATTCTCTGGAATCCTCTCAAGCAAAGGACTTTTACGTCCACCTTCCAATTGGTTGGTGCCGAACCATGTCATAGCATATTACCATAAAGATGAGCTGATTTCAACTCTCCTCGACGCTCAGATTGTCCAAGACACGCTGTGTCGCTGCTTGCCTCTGGCTCACATTAAAAATGAATGACTTCCGGACACTTTGGCGCTCTCGCGGAGGCGGTGTGTACGCACTGTAAGGCTATCCTGAGATTCATTGCACATCACATTTGAAGGACGTGACCTTTAAATGATCTAGCCTTTGAATTGCCAATGTCACACTTGACTCAGCCATCCAATCACAGTGGAGGAGGGGCGGGGCAAATACCACAACAACCCACCAGCACATTGTACAACAACTGATAAACAGAAACGAAATTATAGCAAGCAAAGCGCTCAGCTGAAGAAATGCTGGCAAGTGCCCACAGTTGGCGTTGAAAGTTATTTACACGTTGACAGGTGCTCTTGTATATGTCAAGGACATTACAGTTTTCTCGGTTACTTAAACACATTTCTTGAAACTATTCCTCATATTCTCAAAACAGTAAACACAATATCATAACGCCTCACACAATACTCCAAACATCATATTTTCAGGTCAAAATGAAGCTCTACACTCAAAACCATTCACTCTTACTGAAAAACCAAACTTTTCCCTCAGACAACACACACAAGCTTTCAAAAACACACACACTACAACATAGTATTACACACTGGTGCA
Source organism: Paramisgurnus dabryanus (assembly GCF_030506205.2). Lineage (NCBI taxonomy): Eukaryota > Metazoa > Chordata > Actinopteri > Cypriniformes > Cobitidae > Paramisgurnus > Paramisgurnus dabryanus. The sequence goes on along the minus strand of NC_133341.1, from coordinate 6,975,660 downwards.
ATAAATTCAAAACAATATATCCAAAACTGGTAAGTTGCTTGTGGTTCTCCCTCTCAAAAACCTTTTCACATGACCAAAAAAGACACAATCAATGTATGCATTAGCACATTTTTATTCATTCAGGTGCTACACAGCACAACTGTAAAAATAAAAAAATAAAAAAATATTCCGCCTCAACATCCCATCTTTGTTCTGGGTCAGGCCAGAGAATCTCACAAACAGCGAAGGTAAAATCCTCTTGCATGATCCACCCCTGGCATTCATCTACTGATATCTCTGTATGCAAGGCAATTTGATTCATTTCTTTATTCCAGTAGCATAGTCCAACAGTGTGTGCACACTAAAGTTACTGTACAGAGCAGTCTTACTGTAAGTACATCTATCTGTTTTCCTCCTTGAAGGCTCTAAAGATGGAGGCAACAGTGAAGCGACTCAAATTAGGCTTTACTCGTTGCTCAGCCTCTCTCATAGTCATACCATGGACAAGGACATGGTCAGCTAGAGTGGCTCGAATTTCATCTGAGACTGCTTCTCACCTTGGCCTTCGTCTCCTTCCTCCTCTTTCACCACGTCCTCCTCCTCTTCTTACTCCTTCACCAAGTCCTCTATTCCCTGCTCTTCTCCATGTCCTCCTCCTTTCCCTCCTCTTCTGCCTCCTTCTCTGCCTCCACCTCTGCCACCTCCTCTGCCACCTCCTCTCCCTCCTCCTCTTCCTTCTCCTCTACCTATTCCTTCATTTCTCTGTGGATTCATTGTTCCAAAGCTCAGTGAACTGATTCAGGCCCTTTTATCTATCTATTGAAGGATCTGATTGATGTGTGTTCAATTTGACTCTTAGTGTTTCGACCTTGGTAATTGTTTGCTAATTGAGCCTAAGCTGTGCTGACTTGAGTGAACAGTATTGAATGCTAGTGCTTTCCATATGACCACATGGTGTAAGCACTGAGAAATATAAGGATTTGTGTGTAGAGTTTTGAAGTAAAAGTTCACCAAATCTGACTCATGTGTTAAAGCAGGGGAGTAGTGTTTATTGTTCAGCAAAATGATTGTGCTTCTTGACAAATGACGTTATGGTTTTGAAATTTTAGTTCAAAAGCCTGGTTATAGTGTTTTAGCAATCGAGAAAAACTGTAATTAGGCCTTATTTAAATGTGGAGATCTGAAACTGTTGTGCTGCGCACAATTTTTAAGATCATTTGCGATTTATAAATTTCACATTTTGAAAGTGGCGACAAGATTTTAGGCCACAAGATTTTAAAGATTTTATTAATTTTAGAAAAACCTAATGCTAATGCTATACACTAAATATCGCTCTTGTGGAAAGCAAACACATAGAACCAGACTAAAATCTAACTAAAGTAATTTAATCCTGCTGTTATTTCTACTTTTTGTAACATTATCATTATTTTATTATTATCATTAGTAGTATTACAGTTTTTCTGAATTGTTAAAACACATTTTTTGAAACCATCACTCATTTTCTCAAAACCTTAAACACAAATCCCAATTTTAAACAAAATTCACAGAACCCCTGACTCTTCCAGCAAAATCAAACAATTCCTTCAAAACCATTTCACTTGTACTCAAAATCAAATAAGCTTTCAAATCATACACACATAAGTCTATAATATAAAACACTACAGAGCATCCATTAGACACTACCTTAAAAAATGGAAAACACAACATCCAGGACATCTGCTTACAGAAAAATACATGTTTATTGTACATAACAACACACTTGACAAATACTGTAAAAAATCTATATTACTGTAATCACAAGTTTAGTTCAGTGAATATAGTGAATACTTTACTGTAAGTACTGCAAGTAATAGTAAGTTTTCAAAATGACTGTAAGCAGCACTTGTTTTTTGTAAAAAGTCAGCAATCCAACTGCAAATTTTGCCAATTGCATCGTGTCCTTTTCCTACTCATACTCTTCATCTACCTCTCAGACTGTTTCCAATTCACACAATTGGTAAAAAATACCATTAGATAAAAGTGTGTAGAATTTTGAGTTGTTGTGTTTACTTGATGATAACAGTGTTGTAGTTGTGTTCAACTTTGCCTGCCTGTGTTTAGCATTTATAAAACAAGTGCATTGCAGTATGAAATGTGTGTTTTAGTGAGAAGTTTGTGTTTAGAATTTTGCAAAAAGAGTGCCTGATTTGACAGATGTGTTTAGGCCGCTATGAATTTGGTTCAGAGATTGGAGTTTAGTGTTTTAGCAATTCAGAAAAACTGTAATAAAGTCAAATTCTGCAAGAGTAGTCCTAAATAGTCTTAAAATATTGTAGCATTGTCTTAGTCTTGGGGCATTCAATTTACGCTAGTAAACAATTAAATCATCAAACATGTCTTTTTCTTTCTCCTGCATACTAATACACAAATGTAACGAGACTTTCTACTTTCCTTTTTCTAGAAAGCTTTTATCCTCAAGTAAGGCATAAATGACAGTCGAATGTGTCTGTAACACAAGGCAGTAATAATTGCATGAAATTACAGAGGCCTCAGCAGGCTCACCCCTCCCTCTCTCTCAGGTAGCTGGATCAGCTCTCGCCCCTGCCTTCTTTTCTTTTCCTCCCTGCCTCTCACAAGCTATTCAAAGGGAATGTATAACTGAATATGAGATGGAGCGGGCGTCTTTCAAGGGCCAGAGCTAATGAGACGTTTTACCTTGAAATCAGAGCAAGACAGAAGGAGACCCTGTTGAGCTGAGCTTGCATAGGGGAATCACAATTGGGTCTGGATCCTTCAGAGAGACAGGGGGAGAGATGTGAGAGAGAGGGTGTGATCCATTCCAAAGAGAAATAATGCTCTCAACGAGAGTGGATTATGACAGGGGGGACATTTTTCAGCTACAAAGTGACCTCACAAAAGAGGCGAGCATGTTCGACGCCAACGTTGACCCACTTTTTGTTGTTTTCTTTCATCCTTGGCGACACCTGCACGACAAAATTTAAATCTGTAAGGCCTCAGTTTCAGGTGAAAGCAACAATTACTCTCACTTGGAGGGGCACCAGCTGCGATGAGGTTGGACTGAGGTGATGAGAAGGAAAAGAACAGGTACTCTTGACAGTTAGCGGTGCCAGCATGGATTAGAGAACCAAGTTATATGAGGCCAGGGATAAAAGGGGACAGAAGATTAGTGTTGTGAGGGGTTCTCTTTTTAATCAGGAGCCCAAAGAGATTGGTGCAGAGAAGACCGAGATGTGGTGGCGCTAACCTGTGTCATGCTAAAACGTTACATATAGTGTGAATAGAGGCTGCAGCTAGTTATCTTTACACTAATTAATGTGGCACTAGAGCAAGATGGTTATTTGCGTAGCATTAAGGAAGGAGGGATACTAAAGTGTGGGGGTAGGGAAGTGTAAAGCCTTCCATCTTTTGTCCAGTTGCTTACCTGCGCACAAAGCCATAAGACCAATCTACATTTCGCCCATGATATCACTGAATACAATAATAAAAGTCATTTTGGACCACAGCATTAGCATTTATTTGAAAGATGATGAAACAGTTATTTTTTCCTAAAATTGGTCACATATTTTTTATTCAAGAAACATAGTTTCATTTAATAATTAATTTTGTACAATTAACTATGATTTGATAATTAAAGGCTTGACAGCATTACCACGCACCTAAGAATTCCTATTGTTCTCTTTGTCAGTCTTTTTCAAACAGTTTTGTTTGGACCTCGACCACTTTGCCCCTGAGTCCTGTTTTAGGAGACCTTTGTGACCTTTCTGTCTGGCGTAGTCCTCATCCCCTCTTTCCCACAGACAACCCTGCAAACACTCAGCATATGGCCCAAGGCCTTTCCTATTGTCTGAAGCTGTGGGGCAGGTTGGGCTGCCATTATTGTCACCATTGTAAGATAGGCAGTGTGTATGGACGAGCAGACACACTGCAGAATGAACTGATGTCGACAACTGCCCGTGCCCTTTCCCACCAACCCACAATCTTATACAGTATCATGCATCGGCCACATCGGTATTGTAACTGTCTATGTGCAAATTAGTGGGCAGAACTCTTAAAGGAACAGTGTGTAAGAAATGTATATCAATGAATCATAAAATGGCCCTGATATGTCACTAGACATTAAAAAATCATTTTCATTTCAAATACTTATATCACTCACAACAAGGGTCTGGCCAGGATATTGTCATTTAAAAAGTGGAGTTGCAGCCCTCAACTGATGTTTATGTTGTCATTTTGTGTATTGGCCACCAGCTGTGTGATTGCAGTACCAATTTTAGCCACAAGTTTTGTGATTGCAATACCAGTTTTGGCCACAATCCTACATACTGTTCCTTTAATGTCATAATATTACCTTACATCATATCAGGTACTTTGATTTGTTTGGCCAAGAGAAGAAAAAACTGTTTGGAGTCAGATTCAGTTACATGCAGTGCATCAAATGTCAACAAATATAATCTCTGAAATCAGGGGTGCTGTAAAGGGGGGGTAAACAATGACAATTCTCGGGGCCCACGAGTAAGAGGGGGCCCAGAGAAGCCCCCAAAATTGTGGTGCTAAAAATATTTAATAGTTAAAATTATTAACTTTAAATTATTCTATTTGCTGTTTCCTGGTATCAATTTTTTTTTATTTGTTTAGGAAACACAAACGTCTGTGGGCCCCTTTCCCCCCTCTCAATTATCATAAAATGGTTCAGTCCGCCCAAATTGTATAATCCAGGCAACACAGCTTGACTTCACTTATAGCGCCGGCAAAATATCAACTTGGCAAAACTCAATTTAAACAGCGCAAAATGACTGCATGTGGACGTTATAGATAGAAATGATTATATTTCTGTTTTTATTCACACAATAAATATTTAAACTAGTTCTAATGAAAATGCATGTAGTTTTAGGAAAAGTCAGGGAGCAGCAAGGCTTTATGATTTATTTAGACAAAGTTATTGACTATGCAAATTTCAAAACGGTCAAAATGACGCCTTGTTCGTTCTAGTGTTAAAGATAATTACCACACTGCAAAAAAAGATTTTCAAGAAAAAAATTCTTAGTAGTTTTGTCTTGTTTTCAGTAAAAATATCTAACATTTCTTAAATAAAGATGCTTTTTCATGATGAGCAAAACGACCCAAGAAAATGTATCTAGTTTTTAGACCAAAAATATTAAATGTAAGTGATTTTGTGCATAAAACAAGCAAAAAAAATCTGCCAATGGGGTAAGCAAAAAAATCTTGAACATTTTTCTTAAACACTAAATTCAAGAAAAATTGCTTACCCCATTAGCAGATTTTTTGCTTGTTTTATGCACAAAATTTCCCTTAAATGTAATATTTTTGGTCTAAAAACTAGACTTATTTTCTTGGGTCGTTTTGCTCAAGAAAAAACATCTTAATTTAAGAATTTTTTGATATTTTACTGAAAACAAGAAAAAAATACTAAGAATTTTTTTTCTTGAAAATAATTTTTTGCAATGCATAAGTTTAAATGTTACGGTTAAAATGACTGCTGGTGGCCGTTCTAGTGTTAAAAGTGCATGATAAGGGAACTCAATTTTCTCCCCATGTTAGATCAAGAAAACGCTGGAAAAAATAACAATACACAGTTTTAGTTAAACGTTCAACACTGCAGAAATTGACTTTCTTACTTAGTATTTTTGTCTTGTTTTCAGTAGAAATATCTAAAAATCCTTAAATTAAGATGCTTTTTCTTGATGAGCAAAATGACCTAAGTAAATGAGTCTAGTTTTAAGACAAATTAATATACAATTTAAGTGAAATTGTCCTCAAAACAAGCAAAATCGGCAGATCGCCAATGGGGTGAATTTTTTTTTTTTAAATAATATTTCTTTTTTCTTAAACACTTAATTCAAGTAAAATTTTCTCACCCCATTGGTAGTCAAAATACCATAAATGTGCATGATTGTATGTAAATTAATATGAAAAAAGTCTCAGCTGTGTTGGGGGCCCTGTCAAGATTCTTTTCATGGGGTCCAAAAGCCTTAGCAGCGCCCCTGTCTGAAATAGGTAACATGGTTTTATTGCCACAACATTTACATTACTTTTCATGGTTTAAATGTATATTTCATAGATAATTTTAGCAGGTTTATGAATATTGTCGAATAATGAACATACTATAAGAACAGATATTATCCAAAAATGTCACCCTGTCTGTGAAATCCAGTCTAAAGTCTCATAATCAAATTATTAAATTAAAGTCTGATTTCACTTACTGATTTTACTTTCATTTCAATGTTTGACATGGCCTCTCTCAGTCAATATTAAAGATATAAAAATTTTATTTTCACAGAATATTGTAAATGTGATTATTTGTATTTATTTTTTGTAAAAAAAATCGAAAATAATAAAAACACTTTAGCTTGGTTTTTGATCACTTTAGGACCATACATTTGCAGTCTATAAGGCATCTGAAACCAATTTGTGTTTTTCTGCACTGTAAATTGACAGTAAGATGATGAATCACACAGCACCGCCAGATTATGAGGTATCCAAGCACTTTGTTAAAACAAGTTTCTGTCATTCTTGGAGCTTGATCTAAAATTCTCATTCATCACATTTTGAGAGCAGGAAGTGCCAGTGGCAGCATATATTCTTTTTTAGATTTGTTGAAACTGACACTCCATGAGTAATTTTAACACAAGGATATTATAATTACAAAAAGATATTTATTTTTTACATTAAAATTATCTCCACTCCACCCCTGCATCCCCTCCATGCAAAACTGTTGAATCATTTTTGAGTAAATTTGGTAAAGTAACAGGGTATGCAACTTGCATGCAAATATATATATATATATATATATATATATATATATATATATATATATATATATATATATATATTTATTTTTTTGCTAAATTATAGCAAACATTTGTGCTACATTTAAAAGCTGTCCCTTTCATACTCATTATAAGCTGCTTGCTGTTTATTTTCTGTCTTTTGTCTTTTCGTGCCTTGTCATCTTATGTAAATAATTTACTATGATTATTGCATAGAACGTTTTTCCCACATGTGATTTTACTCTTCAAAAGCTGTAATAATAATTTGATACACATACTGTAGCATGCATACATCACAATCTATATATATATAATATTTATATTGTAGGGATTTCAGTGAAAGTGCGAGCATTAACAACAATGCTTTATGATTAAAAAATCATGTTATGGAAGAAAAAATCTTGCATATAGAGAGAAAGCCCTATCTTGCCAGTGCCGTCTTAATTAAATTGTTGCTAGGTAACAGTGGGAATCTGTTGGTAAATGAGCAGGGTTTAACATACACACAATGGGAAAACACCTCCTCTGTGCTACATTTGAAATCTGTCCCTTTCAAACTCACAGATTAATACAGACTAACCTTTATTTCTCATGTCTTTCAGGCTAAAACAAATAGACAACACAATATGAGTTTCTTACTTCCACTGATGACGGGCAGTCAGCTCCTGTGGCCTATTGGGATATTACAGACAGAACCTACATCCTGCAACTGCACCTTGGCAACTGTCTCCAGTGGAAACAATTCCCCAATGACAAATACTATTGTATTGAAATTGTACTATGATCAGATGTATACCAGGGGGTATACACAATCGGAGGGTAATCACAATTGGATGTCTGTGATTATTGAAGTAAATCAGCATTCAGCAACTTCTTTAAACAGTTTTAAGTAGAGTTTTCTTTTAGACACACTGTTCTTATAATAGATAGGCTTGTTCTTTATTTAACACGTCTTTATGCATATAGGGTTACTGCATTAATACAGTTAGGAACCGTTACAAGAATTATTGTATGCTTCTGTTTATCTCAGTTCAGCTTCCTCAATAAATTTAGATTATCTATTGACTTCCTATAATAGGGAAATATTTTCCTTTATAATAAACGAATAATACAGTATTTGCTCAGTTTTGTGTCATAATTGGAATTATTAACACTATTAACTAAATACTATTCTTAGTCAAAGTCATCTATTTGTCACATATAAATTCACTAATTGTGCAGGCTGTCAAATGCTGATAAAAATGCAACTTTTCAAAGATTAAAGAATAATTAAAACACTTATGTGCTGACTAATAGCACTCATACACATGTTCTGAACCTTCAGCAGTAATTCTATGCTGGAATCTGAATGTCATTGTCCCATGGGAGCTTCAGTTCACTGGCTGCTGACCCTTGCTGTCCCTGGACTAGTAGCCACAGATCAAACAAGAGGCACAAGGGACCCATTAAGGTCAACTATGGGCTAAAGATGATTATAGATTAGCAGAAACAGAAAATAATAAGACCGTTATATCAATGATTAAACTATTATATAATGCAATTTATATATAGCATTTAAAGTAAACTACATTAAATTTCATCTAATTGATTCCTCAGAATAAATTGTAGATCAAAATACTGCATATGACCCCCACAAAAGCAATCTTGTTAAACAGTAAACCTTTAAAAGTAGTTTTTTTTTGTCTGGCCTACACTCTCAGAAAAAAAGTACAAATGTTGTCACTTTTAAAAAGGTTATGATATAAACCATTTTGGTACAGGTATGTACCTATGAGGTATCAGTACTTTTTAGGAAGCAAAAATTTATACCTTTAAGGTACCTTGTTTAGGTACTTTATTTCTGAGAGTGTACTGTATCTTCATTGTCTTTTCTTTCTGATGCTAAATCAAATTATATCCAGTAGCCTGTCTTTGACTAAACGCCATGATCTTAGGATAAGCAGATTTAATTTTGGACCAGATAACTATGCTTTTTATGTAAAACGTATGCATATACTATAAATAAGCCTCCCTCATGTTAAATGTTTCCTTGGCAACAAACCTTTAAATGAAGGCTTCATTCACTCATGGAAACGTGTCAGTACCAGCTGCTTCCATTAGGGGGCAGTCACTTCTGTTCAAATGCAATTTTGAGTATTAATAACATTACAAATCACTCTTCAAGGAACATCCAGCCTAAATTACTCACTTTTAAAATAATAACAACAACAACAACAGTACATCACTGAGTAGCTTCCACTGGCTTCATCTTAGATGGTAGATGTATCATTTCAAATTGGTTTTGAGAGCTTTTTTGCCAAATCAAAGCATTTTTACTTTTGTTAAGTGTAAAAGCCCTCAATCTATTATTTTCTGGACAAAAGAATAAAGTTTGGGCAGCCATTATTACAAGTTCTCTTTTTCTGCTCTCAACTGAGCGAACACAATAATGAAACTTTCATTATGTAGCCCAGACTGTGGTTCGGTCATTAAAAAGATACCTTTGGAGAAGATTCTCTCTTTTGTGAAATACTAACGACACTCAATGGAACTGTTTGGTGGGCCTCTGATAAAATGAATTGCGTGAATGGGTTCTAAGGAAAAGAAAAGAGCCTCTTTGGCTGTTTGTTTTGGAATTTGTCTCATTGATCCAAGAGTGGCAACTAAATGAGGAAGACCAGTGTTCATTTCATATTAACAATACCACTCAGAAAAACGTTACCGGAGCAATCACATGGACGAGTATTATTCATAGGTTGAGATCTAGACAATTTATATCTTCATTGTGTTAGTCACCCCCACACAGAACTCTGAAATAACAACAATGTAAATATTAAAACAAGACCAAATGAAACCGATATATAGATTCTTTCTTTACAATCATTTATTAAACAAATTGAAAATGTAATAAATAAAGATCATAAGTACCTAAAATACATTAAAACAAGACGAAAATGTTTAGGCTTACAGATTTTAAAACAACATCCCAGGTATTTTCCTATAGAGAAATAAGAAAACAATAAGAAAACAACAAAAAACAAAAATGATTTGTCTTTTATGTCCCAATTTAATACGGATTTGTTCTGAGCCTAACAAACTGTTATTTGGCATTAAAGTTAGACATGTTTAAAGACATGCTCATTGAAAATAACTTAAAGGGGTCATATATTTAGTAAGATTAACACAGTTTTAGTTCATATTGGTCACTTGCTTTGTCTAGGGGAAAAAAAAGGTAAATAATCAACTTTAGGCAAAGGACAAAACCCTAGAGGTTGTAAAACTAAAATGGCCCAGCTTACAATTATCAAAGGTTGTGAATGTTTACAGCTAAAATGAACACTCTTTTGGGTCCATCAATCATCACAGCTTGATAATCAACAAAGCAAACAACAGGAAAATTGATGTTTGGTCAAGCTATATTAACAAAAAATTATTGTTAGGTGTGCTGTTTATTATAACTGACAGTCGTTCACAATATAAATGCACTTGAAATCACATTTGTAATTTAACTATTATCGGTCAACTGTCGAAAGCCAATATTGTGTCATATTTTGCTATACTTATTTATTTGTGGCCCCAAGTGTAGATTTGTTCAAATAAAATCATTTTTCAAAAGTAACATGTTGTAACTACAATTGCAAATCACATAGGGTCGATACATTCATTGTCTGCATATCCTCTAAAAATTCTAAATGTAGTGAAAATAAGACTTACAGTAGGATAACACTTGCTAAAAATGACTTTAGATCTGCCCCTGTGCAATATTCGTAATGTCTTGCCCAATTCCCACAATATTAGAGTGGATTGAAAGTAAAACACAAGTTTTTTTGATCAAGCCCCATATTCTGATTTGGCCTTTTATGCTCAGTGTTTTTGTGTATGCGGTTCTGATTTTGTGTAGGAAGTATTGTATGTACTTAATTGGGAGTACATTAGACTTTTTTATGTAAGTGAGCTTCTATGCTTGATCAAAATGCCTTTTTAGATTTATACCCATAAGCAGCAGGAGTCACTTGGAGCCCGCAGGCACTGATGTTGACACGAACCATCACTCATTCATATGCACACGCACTTAAATTAGCTCTCAGTCTTTTAAGAGTCAAACTAAATGCTCCTCGTAAGAGAGCTGGCTTCAGTCTGTCTGAAATGGACAAATAAATACATCTTTAATACATACTTTTCTTCAGTCACACCCCTCACACTTATGCTTGACTAAAACACTGTTTTCTTTTCACATATCAGCAGTGAAATCCTTCCCTATGGCAGAGTCACGTTTCTACTTTGGAGAAGTTAAAACAATTTAAGAAAAAGCACACTTTACAACAATTCTGTCTCTTTTGAAAATCTTATCTCGCATCCATTTGGAACTCTAAAATATACAATACCCTATATCCAAGATCAATGTTCCTGCAAAGTAAGACTTCTTTAAACCTTTCAAACTTCTGCTGGTTCTAGGCCATCACCCTAATAAATCAGTAATGTTTTTAAGATCTACCCCAGAGGCCATCCTCCACGGACTGGCGTGTATAAAATTCAGCATGTCTGGAAAAACAGTGACTTTAATATTCCAATTGTCCTGTTTGTATTTGGCAAGTTGAATAACTTAACCACAAAAAGTCTCTAGAGGAAATTCAGCAGAAAAGAACTCTGCTGATACGGTTGTAAGAATGGGGAATGCTTTGCCACATGTTGCACAGTTCAGTCGGAGAAGCCCGGACCCTTGGGTGCGCCACAATATCCAGATGTTACGCTGCCATCAGGTACTGGTGGTAAAAGAGGCCGAAGAGAGAGGTGGAAAACAGACAGGCAGCAATCCACCAAGTGAAAAATGACAGGATGCCTCTAAACAGCAAAGGGGTGAATACAGTCCTAAGCCCCCCCAGAGCAACGGATAACTGGGCCACAGCTTGAGCGGCTTGCATCTCTGCTTGTCCCGCCTCAGCGGGGTTAAAGTCTTCAATTGGTAGACAGGGCAAACTTTCTTCGGGGTAAACCACCCACGAGTATCCACCTAAGGGTTACAACAACCGTTGAAGAAAAATTCTAGAAAACCTACGGGGACAATTGTTCTTATTTTAGTGTGAATGTGTTGAAAAGACTTGATAAACTCACCCAATGTCTTTAGCAGCAAGGTAGTATGTAAAAGCATCACCAGAGGTGCAACGTACTGTAGAGCTATCACACACAGGTAGTAAAAAACTCGGGCGACCTGTGTGGCAAAACAAATTTGCGGTTAAAACATTTAGGTAAATTTACTTCAAAACAAGCAGCTTCGCAAGAGAAGAGCTCATCAAAGAGACTCTGAAACTATCACTGAGAGCTTAAGTACAGAGGGAGGCTGTAAGCATACGATTCTTCCACAGATGTAAGACCAGACGACCATGTGACTCTACAGCCATTTGCGAGTCTCACTTATGGCTTGGAACATCAAACAGGCTCTTTCCTCAGCTCCAGCTGTGGAGTGCTGTGGGTTTTGATCTGTGCACTCCACTAAACTCAAATAGCCTCCTCATTTTAGAGCTTTGTGGGCAACAATACTACATGGTCCTTTTTCAATCCGACATATTTCCACCTTTAAGGAATGTGGACACAGTAATGTAGACCCCTGGAGCAGATGCCACAAGAGGGTCCCTGAGTGCATTTATTAAGCAGTATCAGACGAAGCATCACAAAAACGACCTTGGCACCATATTAAATACACAACTTAATGTAGTAATGATCAAATCTTGCAAAATAAGATGGCAACACATTGCATTTCAGGTCAATTGTATATCATTAGCATTACTATGTCAAGAAAGTTATGACTGCTTGCTATCGCATCAACCTTAAATGTGGTCTAAATAAAAGCTAGTTTTCTGCTCTCATGTATCAGTAGGCAGGGCTTGACATTAACTTTTTGAGGAACTTGTCCTTCGGACAAGTAAATTTGTGTTTCACTTGTCCATGCACAAAAGTCACTTGTCCGGGTAAAGATTTATAATATAATGTATTTTTTGTGTTTAGCTAATCAGTGGCGGAGCAAGGGATTTTTCATGGGTGGCCAGGCAGGGGCCAGCAGTTACTCTGGGGTGGCACATAAAATCTCTATCATCCAACCTTAAAATACTTTTAAGTATTATAGGTGTGTTAATCAGAATAATGTATAACATACAATTGCTACAATACTTAAATTTTTATTAAAATGAATTGAGATTAACATACAATTTATAGTCATAATTCAACCTCCATGTTTTTTTAAACTATTTAATCAAATAAAACTTTTGAAATTTACTTTGAAACCAGAATTTTACCTCCCATTGCTGGAAAAAAACTATAGAGACCAGAAAAGCATGTAAATTTTTAAGGCTACTTTAATGTAATTTACTAAGATTCATTTGGCTGCTTCTTGCTACTCTTTCTGAAGAAGGATGCTATATCTGCTGCCTTTCTCTTCATTTTTCCCACAGTTTAAGGATTGTCTGACATTAAAACACTAAAGCAAAACATTAAAACATTACCATGTTTTAAAAAACGTATTAGCGTAAATGTATCCAGATTATCTGTTATATATAAAATCAATCTTAATTCTAGCATTTACGCTGTAATGTTCGCGTGGGATTTTTAATGTACAGTGACGAATCATATTCAAATCGGCTGTCATGCGGCACACACATAGGCGCGCAGAAAGAGAGATTCTCATTATAAAACAGATTCTTAAACAAGATTTTAAGCCCATTATGTGTTTTTACAGAACTTTAGAAGAGAAAACGCAGTGATGAAAACGCGGTTGAAGTGTCTGTCATTTATATTCACGCCGGAGCCTGAAGAAACATCACTCTCCACTCCGTCCCGCGAATCCCGCCCCTCCGTGTTCGTCGATCAGGTTTCATGCGCGCGCAGCTTGTTTAGTAACAATAAACAGTTAACATGTAAACGTGTGTGTGTGTGTGTGTCGGCGCGCTGCGCTCTCTGTTCAATATTCCGCTCGGTGTTTGCGCTGCGCATTCTGCTCTCTCGTTGACGGCACATAACGTTAAGTAACATTGTTTAAAATTTAACTTGTCCAGTCGGACAACTAATTTTCTCTTACACTTGTCCTACAAAAAATCCACTTGTCCCGGACAAGCGGACAAGCCTTAATGTCGAGCCCTGGTAGGAACACAGCAAGACAGTTAGCGATAGGTCTACACACCATCTTTTGGAGCTCAACTGTAGAAATCCGTCCTGCTTCCTTTTTCATCTGCAGGACGCCCTTCTGAGCCAGGTTGAGGTAGGCCTGGAGATGGTGTCGCATCATGGCTAGTCTAAGCACACACAGAAGTAAAATCACCCAGAGACGCAGTGTGTCATACGCCTTCTCAGACATTCTGCAAGCAAACAAATGACAAAGATGCACTTAATAAGAGGGTAAAACACCACAAATAATGAGTCACTATGAACACACTCCACTTTTATTCTGTCAAATGTCCTAATTAAATGACTTCTTTAGACTAAATTACACTTGGTTTGATATTTTGTATGCATTCTCTATTTTGTAATGACATTCATATATGTTTACATATGTTAACAGTTTACTAAAGAATGCAAATGCAAATAACTGCTGTATTCATGTATGTATCACCATGTCAAAAATCGAAACAAATGCAGTAAGCAAAAATGTAATACCGTGGTATGATATTTAAACAACAATCAACTTGTAATTGATCTAAAACAATTCAAAGTAAACTAGTAATGAAAAATTGTAGCTTTACTGATTTTTGAGATACTCACAAAGGCACACCATCTTTCCCAAATGTGGGATTAATGAGGCAATCCTTGGTTATGGGCTTCACCCATAGCAGGACCATGATTAACGGAGACATGAAGTTGATATGCAGTAAAGTCCTAAAGGATGAACAGATGAAATGTTTAGCCATCAATATCAGCAGACTGGTAAACATTAGGGCTGCACAATAAATTGCATTTGATTGTCAAGCGCATCTCTTCAGTAAAGCTAGTTTATTTGATTAGTAGTAAATCGCCATCACCTGCTTTCAGATGGAGCAGCATTTACTACACAAAGCTGTAGTTAACTGACAAGTGGGGAAATTTGGCATTAATATTTGTGGTCGTATCGCCTGGGATATGTATGCGATATGGCCCAGCTTGTCAGGGAACTACAGCTTTATGTAGTAAATGCAGCTCCATCTAAAAGCAGGTGATGGCAATATACTACAAATCAAGGATCTGTCTTTACAGACTACATGCACATGACTTTCCCATGTGATTTATCGTGCAGCCCTAGTAAACATCAACTGTCATGATGTGCAATTGCTTTTAATACACAATTTCTTCAGGACTAGAAGCACAGACACATGTAAACCAGGCCTAAAAGGGGTCTAACTGTAAGCTCATAGTGTAATGGAAGCAGGTATGAAGAGCTGGCTACGCTGAAGAGGATTAGCTAGGTGAGATGTGTTGTGCCAAACCCCTCTTTTGTAGCACAGCACCCTAAAGCCGAACACAGGCTGAAAATTGAGACCAGGTCCATCTGCTTTCATACTTGTCTGCTAACCTGCCGAGTTTATAAATTACACTGTTACACTCTACAGGGATTTATAAAAAAACATTGTTGGTGGCTATAGTATTTCAATAAAAGCAAACAAGCTGATTGAATTCAGGCTGACTAACTAAATCATCCATTTCAGAACTAATTCATAACTGTCAAATATAAGGACAAAGTTGTAATATAAGTATCAGATAAATGGCTTGTATATTTACTGTGTGACTTTGCAGTTGTTAAGTGTGAGGGCATCAAGATGCATCTGGGCCAGTCGCAAGCCAGGGAAGGTGAGGAAGGCTCCAATGAGAGAGCATATCAGTGCCAGAATCAGCTTAAAGGTCAGTTTGGATATGGGACCCCTATGGAGACAAAGGAAAAGAGCAAGGCCTGTTCACGACAGGGAAGCACAACCATCACATACACAACCTAATCCGAAGCCACATGGACAGGGCATACTGTACACACATGCACGCACGCACGCATACACGCACACACACACGCATACACACGCATACACACGCATACACACACACACACACACACACACACACACACACACACACACACACACACACACACACATGCATTCTCTAAAGTATTGAGAATGGAAGTGGTGGTATACTGGCCAGTACTACTCACTGAGATTCAAGGCCCTGGTTCTCCAGAAACTGCATGGCACTATCGGAGAAATTAGCAAAGCCTATAAAATGAGAGAAGATTAAACAGTTAATCTTAAACAAAACTAAATCAAAATACACAAATTAATTTAAGGTACAGCTAGGGTGCAAAGTTATTAACAAATGAAAAAACGTGTAAAAACTAACCATTTTGACCGAATTAACCATTGATTAGCCAACATTGCCTCAATAGTTTAAAATATAATGCAAGAATGATAGACTGGTCTTGTTAATGTAAGTGATACATTTCAAATCAAAGACCTTAAATCATTATTAGAGAATTCTGAAAGAACATAAATTTAGCTAGGATGTGAAATAATGCTTTGATGCTCAATGACATAGGCAAGACAAAGGGTACATCATTCTTTATTCATATGGAATAAACTTTTAATAAACTAATGGAAGACAGTTTCATGGGATGCAAGTATTTAGTCACCAGTTCCCTTTCAGTCTGTCACTTCGACATCACTTCGGTGACCGACGTATTGTGAACTCAATTAGAGAATAGCAATTAGCTTGGATGTGTTGCCGCCTTCAGGCCAGGTATGGCATGGAGTGGACTCAACCTCCCCCACCTGAACCATCGCGCCTCAATGATTTGTTTCTGGGGGCTGCCTGCGCTGCAGTGCCTGCATCCAGTAACTTTTTTTCCCTGAGATGCATGAAGAGCTAACTAGGTCGCGGGGTTCTCTTTCTCCTCCCGCAACCGACCTTGGGCACCTTCACCCCTCACCTGTCTCGATGGTGGGGCAGCTAAGGGCTACACAGCTGTCCTAACAGTGGAGAGGCCGGTCGCAATGCAATTGTGTCCGGCCACCGCTGCCTCTTGGAGGGACAAGCCAGCCCTGCCCTTGCGAGTTTGCAAGCACTCATCCACTTTAACTGCAAGTGCATAGGGGCCCTTATGGGCAGGTGGCCTCTGCACGCTATGGAATTGCTGCAGGTCCATCAGGCCAAGGCACTTTCTCCGGAAACATGCCGTTTCTCAGCTATGCGTTTGAGGGGCGGGCTTACGAAAGTCGTGGAGGGGGCCCTCACTCTCATGAAAGAGCACAGCATTCACATCCTCGCTTATCTCGACAACTGGCTCATCAGAGCACAATCCCAAGAGATGCTTTGCAAACACAGAAACCTAGTGCTCAGGCACCTCGCCCATCTAGGTCTATGGGTCAACTGGGAGAAGAGCAAGCTCTGCCCCATGCAGATCATCTCTTTTCTTGGTATGGAACTGGACTTGATTGAACTAACGACACACCTAACAAAAGGATGTGTACAGTTAGTATTGAATTGCTTGAATGTGTTTAATGGCAAGATAGGGGTCCCACTGAAACTATTTCCGAGGCTCCTGGGGCATATGGCAGCTTCCTTCACTCCATGGCCAGACCCCTCATTTCTAGTGGGGTGGTGTACCCCAACTGCACCGGCACGGGACCCCAACTGCCCTGGCACATCAACTGCCTCGAGTTGTGGACAGTATATCTTTCACTTGACCGACTCAAAAGCAAGATTTAAGGCAAAGATGTCCTATTCCGCACAGACAGTTCTAGAAACAACCACCAAGGTGGTCTGCGCTCTCTTGGCATGTCACAACTAGCCCGCCACTTCCTCTTGTGGAGTTAGAAGATTCTGAGGTCCCTTTGCACTGTCCACATTCCAGGTTTGCTTAGTGTAGCGGCTGACTCGCTCTAATGAGCAGCATGCCCCGGTCAGCGGAGAATCCACCCCCTGGCGGTCCAGCTGATTTGGAGACACTTCAGCAAAGCACAGGTAGATCTGTTAGCCTCCCCAGAGATGACCTACTGCCACCCGTTTTACTCTATGACCGGGGGAACACTCAGTTCAAATGCGAACCTGTTCGTTGAGTGGTCTTCCTTTCTTCAAGAGGCCCCCGGACATGTTCAATCTCTCTTTTCTTCAGCAGCGGTTGGAGAGGAGGCTGTCCCTCTCGCCCGAAATGTCTCCAGGGGCTCCCTTCTAGCCTTTGCAGTCAGCGAGTATCAAGTTTCGTTTAATGAAAACATTGATGCTGACTACATTGGCCTCAGTACAGAGGGTAGGGGACCTACACTAATTTTGGCCGATGATTTGAGCCACTTCAGGCCCACTGACTCCATTCTAACACTGGCTTCGTGCCCAAGGTTCCCACAACTCTTTACAGAGATCAGGTGGTGAGCATGCAAGTGCTGCCCCCGGAGAAGGCAGAAGCAGCCTTAGCTTTGTTGTGTCCCGTACGCGCTCTGCGACTTTAAGTAGACTGAACATCAAGCTTCAGGACCTCAGACGAGCTCTTTGTCTGTTACGATAGACAGCAGAAGGGGAAAAGCTGTCTCCAAGCAGAGGATGTCACACTGGATAGTGGACACTATTGCCCTTGCCTCAGATCCAAAGCACGGCGTGCATGCACTCTACGAGAAGCATAAAGTCCTCGTGGGTTCCTCACTGGCAGACATTTGTAGAGCTGCAGGCTGGGCAAAACCTAACATTTTTACTATGTTTTATAGTGTTCGTGTCAAGTCGGTTTCCTCCCGTGTTCTCTCCTTAAACTGATAAAAACACTGCAAGCCCGGCTTGTGTGTCGGCCTGCAGCACTATTATGGCGCTATATTAGTGCCATAAATCCTTTTTAAGTAAAATTTTGTACTTTCTCCAATGCCCTTGGCAGTCAGACATAGTGAAGCATCTCTGCCAGACTTTCATTAGCTGAATTCTTGAAAACCTATGTTAAGGCTTCCATATGAGTGACCCCTACAGGCGGATCCCATATGCATAATGTTCGTGGAGTAAAAACTAAGCCCATGTTTTCCCTCAGCAGAGTTGCCTCTGTGGTCCCTGTACAGGTGTAGTCTCAGTAGAAAGCCACCCCAGAGACATCAATATGTAGTAAAACCCTATGTGGTTATTCCGTATTGTAATCACCACATAAGACACCTCAAAGAAATGTGGCTCCACAGCGTTCCCAGCAACCATCTATGTGGGTACGCTTCCCAGTGTTATCTAAGGTTAATGTAGTGGGTTAAAGAACAAGTAGTGACCGGCCTTCTCTGCATAAGACCCATGTTCCGCCTACCCTAAAAACAAGTGGCTGAAGGTTTATGCAGGGCACTGGAAGGTTCAGCACCCATTGCGCTTTGCAAGGGAATCCCAATACGTCGTTCACCAACATAACATCGAAGTGACCAACTGAAAGGGAATGTCTCCGTTACATATGTAACCTTTGTTTCCTGAAAGAGGGAAAAGAGACATCACATTGCCATGGTTTGCTGTACCATTTCTGAGTCGGCCGGGCACTAGATGCTTGGCTTTCTCTGCGAAAATAGCTTATTAATACATTGCAAATATTGCATGTCAACATTCATTGGCTCTTTATATGTTTCTCGAAGCATATAGGTCTCTCTTAGTGAGTCCCCAATACGTCAGTCACTGACATGACGTCTCTGTTCTCTTCCTTCAGGGAACGAGGATTACATATGTAACCGAGACATTACTGAAGAGTGTTTGGACCCTGCAAAACTCTCAAATAAATCTGTTATCTGATTGTATAATAAAAAGTCACAGTAATATTGTACCTGTCTCAAGACCAAATTCCAGGTAGTTTTCTGTGACTATAAGAATAGCCATGGCTTTAACAAAAAAGAAGGCGGCAAACGTGATGCAGAGGGAACGCTCACCACCCTCCTCTAGTCTGAAGTAGTGAGCCGTGAGGGAAAAAAGGATCTTCCTGATAGAAGCAGAAGCTAAGGAACATATTTATCAAGAACAGTTCAAAAGTACAGGTGTACATGTACTCATGTTGAGCCCCTTCTTTAAAGGTCAATTTTGTCAATAAAACCAATAGCAGGGCAGAAAAAAAATAGGCCTAAACTAAAAGATTTTGCTGATGGCCACTGGCTTCTGTTAAAGGTGCAGTGTGTAAATTTGAGAAAGATCTCTTGACAGAAATGCAAAATAATATACAAAACTATATAATCAGGGGTGTATAAAGACCTTGCATAATAAACCCTTATGTTTTTAATACCTTAGAATGAGACGTTTTTATCTACATTCCGAGGGTCCCCTTACATGGAAGTCGCCATTTTGTGCCACCATGTTTCTACAGAAGCCCTTAACGGACAAACTTTTTTTACGAAGCTGTCTCCGAAGATGACACGTTTGTCAAGTGGTGGCTACCGTAGCTTCTCTATGCTTTTTAAAAGCGATGGGTGAGCAGTTTACTGAACCATTGGTTGCAATTCGCAACCTCACCACTAGATCCCACTAAAATTTACACGCTGCAACTTTAAGATGGCGGCACTATTAGTGCTTATTACATGGCTGGTTGGTTGGAATGCTTGATTCCGATTGGTCAGTCACAACATTTGAATGTTTGTTTCCAGATAACAACCGCTCAAAACTAATAACACGCGATAACCCGGATACTGCAAATCATTTTGACAGGTACAGTAATATTACACAAAAATTAAATGTATATATGTATTTTAGTAACATATATGAAAAAATTAAACCAAAAAAATAAACATGTTTTCCTCGCAGAAGGTCTGCATTTGTAAAAATTTGCAAAAAAACTGATTAAGCTTTGGATCTTAGTATTCCTGTAAAAAAATTGTATATGGTCCTATTCAGGTAAATGGTAAATGGACTGCATTTATATAGCGCTTTTAACAGACCTATGGCCATCCAAAGCGCTTTACAATTAGCCTCACATTCACCCATTCACTCACACATTCATACACTGACGGCGGTGTAAGCCATGCAAGGCGCCAGCCAGCTTGTCGGGAGCAGCTAGGGTTAGGTAACTTGCTCAAGGACACCTCGTCACTTGGTCCGGTGGAGCCAGGGATTGAACACCAACCTTCCGGTTTGTAGATAACCTACATGAACCACTGAGCCACTGCCGCCCCATACAGTGGTTCTCAAACTGGGGGCTGCAAAATGGTGCCAAGGGGGCCCCAGTTATATGACTTTTTATAAAATATATTAATTTGTCATAAATTCAGAAAAACAAGGATACTTACCAAAAGTACAACAATGTATAATTTAATGTTTTGTTTAATTCTAAGTTTTAGAATGTTTTATGTTTTCATAAATTTTCTTTAAGGGGGCCATGAAGGGATGAACCCTACACAAGAGGGGCCACAAGCAAAAAACCTTTGAGAACTACTGATCCAACAGACATTATTCAGGGAAGTCATCATATTTTAGCCTGGTAGAACCATCCTCTGCTATTTTGCTTCGCTTCATAGACAGAGTCTGGCTGGGCATAATTGACAATCGTTTTCCTTCTCATGGGAGGGGCTTGTCTGAAGTTTAAAATCATTGGTCTAAACGTAAGCCAATCACATAACGTTTGGATATGATGTGCGTTATGCGCCAGCTCAGCCGCATCAAATTTCTGCTGTAAAACACACGCATGATGTGAAAACAAACCCATCGAGCGAAATACCGAAGTTAACATGGCTATGAACGACTTCTGCAGATTATGTAAAGTAAATCGGGCCAGAGCTAGTTGAACACTATCCTTACGGTGTCTTTCCACTCACGTCTAAGTGGAGGAACGCCCCTCTCTCCTCTCAAACTCTTCCACCAGACGGCCATAACCATATGTAAATGAAATCTTCCTACCTTTTTTTCTGGTTAATCAGGAACGTCACCAAAGAATGTTTGCCCACGCGTCCTCCACCATTAACTGTGAACAATGAAATTTCCTTCCATGATATCTCGATTGTTGTGCACGTCAAGCTGTGCTGCACACAGTTTCTCGCTGACGATCGATAATAGTTGATAAATTAAACTTTTCCCAAAACCTGTCGGGAGTAGGGCAACAACATAATCTCCATTCAAAATGTTTAACAAACACTTTTCTTGTTCGGGATTAAGTTGGCAAGTGCCGGTTCTCCACAACAGAGCAAATAGCTTTCTGTGCCTCCATGTCCACTACAAACTACAACCGTACATTCGGCGCTTAGCGTCTACGTCACGGCTCTCAGCCCGCCCTCTGTTCATTGATTCGCCGGTTGTTTTGAGACCTGAGGAAAACGGTTTGAATGGGAGGTATCTCAGACTGAGTACAGAAGCGTAATGAAATTTAGCGGAAGTACAAAGTCTGACGTAGTCAGGCTAATCATATTTAACATGAATGAAAAAAAGGCTGCAAGGGACATTAGTGATGCCCACTTTTATGAAATATTTGGCCCGCACCACTGTATCTATTTTTACAACCCACCCCGCACCTGAGATCATTAAAATAGACCTACTAGGCATTTGTAATGTAAATGAAAAGGAGTATTGTTTCAGCCTAAAAGTGCTTGGTAACAGCCATTAGATTACATCTCTCTGTAAAGTGGCAAACAACATACGCCTATGAACAAAAGAAACTAGCATGGTCATATTAATATAGATAAAGGATAATGATAAACATTTTTAACATTTACAAAGCAGTATTTGTATTATCTATTCACAAATTCCTGACCTTCATTTCTCCCGCACCTCGTCTTCCATCTTCACTTTTATTTCTTCATTTGTTTGTTGTTGTGTATGGCAGCGGGAGCTGCTTGACGCTTTCGTGATGTGACGCCAAAGGTTTGGGGATATCAAGTTACGTTGCTACGTAATTTAACCTTATCAACCCGCCACAAAATAAAGTGACAATTTCTTTACCCGCCCCAACCAGAGTTTTTATTTGCTATATTAATCAAAACATCTTCACTGACTACGGCCCATGTTGCATGACTTACGCATTTATTGTCAGTGCAGAGAAAAGCTTTAAAAAAAAAAGTAAAAATCAGCCCTTAAACAATAGATAATATAGAAATTGGTCGAAGATAATCTCCCTAATACGCAACAAAGAAAAAACAACAAGAAAAAAAATAGCCAGCTGCCCTTCTATGTCATGTATGCTTTCCAGTGTATGCATTGAATATACTAATCTAGGGTCAATCATTCAACTTCTGGCTACATTGCACAAATATGCCAGGCAAGCGGGTGGCCATCTGAGAAAATGTCTCAGTGACCATCACTTTGACAAGGCCATTTTTCCTCACCACACTCTCCACTGAGATCAGGAAAAATGGCTCCTTCCTACCCACATCCAGCCATTTGTACATATACAGACCTATCATCATTGTCATCATCTTCATCACCCACCAGCCTTCCTTCCTTCCTCTCCTTTTCCCAGGCAAATCAGTCTAGTGGGCCATGAAAATTGTGTGTCCAATCTTCTGTGGCAGGCTGTGGTAGGTGAAGAGCATTGACAAGCGAACGGAGATTGATCTTTGTGGACTGTACCGAGGTTAATGTGTGTGATTTGGTAAGCCACTAGAAGGGGAAAGTAGCAGGTAGAAGGTAACAGGTGCAGCTTTCATCACCCGCGTCTAGACTGACCCCGCTGAGATTGTTAAAATGGAGCTTCTCAACAAAGTTTTTTTTTTACAAAAGTTGTTTTAACATGTGGTGACTTTGGCGCCTTTAACTATGGATTTGATGAAAAATACTAACTATGTATAAAGTCATTAGCAGAGAAATTCTACTCTATTAAGAAGTTACTTGCAACCAGGTTTAATAAAATTTCAAAGCACTTCTTAACTAATATCAATGAGAAATGGAACTGGCCATTTAAATATACCTCTAACTTTCATTCAACTTTGGTGTTAAACTCGCAACATGAGGACATGAATGATTCGTACAAGCTGGAGATATCGCAGGCGATATGTCCGCGATAATTGATGGCATATGGCCCAGCTTGTCAGGAAACTACAACTTTGTGTAGTAAATGCTGCTCCATCTGAAAGCAGGTGATGGCGATTTACTACTTATCAAGGATCCGGCTTTCCTGACGACATGCGCATGACAATCACATGCGATTTCTCATCCAGCCCTACAGACCACAACCAAAGATTTGTTTCGTAATGTTATGCAGAGCCAATCTTCTGACACCATCACTACGATTGTGGCGACACGTGCAAATAAAATACAGGCTTGACTTTAGTTGCTTGTTTAAACAGACGTGACTGTAATCTGCTGCATGAACAGGACATATCCAGTCTCACAGCTGTAAGTAACTGTGGTTGTTGAGAGTTTTCAATCCCAAGTATCCGAGAGAAAATCAGATCATGGACTTTGACCGCGAAACAAGCTGCTGTTCATGTCCAGTACACAGCGGAGGTGGAGAAACAATAATCTTAATAATATCTTGTAGTGTGAATATGTTTGAGATGAAAATCAAATTTTTATTTATTTATATGCCTCTGTGGTGTTTTTAATATGTTTTAAATCAAATCATGTGCAAATTCATAATTTAACAGCACTTTTTAAGAATTATTAGCAATAAAACACCAAAGAAATAAACAACTGAAGACATACCGCTTCCATACACACTTGACTTATCCTTAACCCAAAACTTTCCACTGTTTAACACAGCTAACAATTTATTACTATTATTAAGCAAATATCCTGCTCTTGTATCCTATTCTGTTCTGCCCCGGCTTCACTACTATTCCTGTTTGTAAACTACCAAAGTAAGTAGACTATGCTTCTTGTTGTCTCCTAAGACATAATGGTGATTGCACCCTCATTTGTAAGTTGTTTTGGATAAAAGAGTCTGCTAAAATAATATATGTAAATGAAATGTAGACATAGTAGACAAATATAGCCATTCACAACAAGATAAAAGGAAAAGTAACAAATTCATCAGTAGTTCAACCTCAGGAAGGATACACAACAAAGGCTAAGACTAGCAGGCTCCACACCACACTAATGTTCATCTCCTCACTGGACTCAACCACGCAAAAGTACAACTCAGTGATGAGATAAACTAATGTGGCCGCAACTGTGAAGTCCACCAACCACTGAAATTCAGGGAAGTAATGCAGCGCTGCACAAAAAGAAGACAGACACAGAGGACATTTAAAAAGCATACTGACCAATAAGATTTTTGAATGCAATGTGGTTCATTATGGTATTTTAAAAACAGTTGACCTACCCAGAGTGTCCACTTCTGCAATGCACTTGGTCTCCAGTTGCAGGTCAATGTCTTTAGGGATGGTCAACGGCTTGTTCTCTAAGTGCCCATTGTATTTCCTGAGAAGCGAGATGTAAAAGCAGCACACAAATAGTTTTTGTAGAAAATGAAGGGCAGGATGATTTGCTGGCAGATAATTCTGTCAAAAATAAAGCTGTCATCACTGCAGGCTGACAGATTATTGGCTAACACAGAGGTCTTCAACATTTTTGGGGGCAGGGACCCCTTAGATGAGAGAGGCGTGGAGCAGGGACCCCCTGATACTAAATGTGTAAACCAGATATATTTAAGTAAGCAGTAAGGTACGAGAGGCTGCTTTTTCATATTATGCACAACGTAAAGTGGAGTAAACTACAACTATTAACCAATCAAAACCAAGGACTGTAACTATTTTATAAATAGAAAAACATATTGTCACACAGCCATACTAAGACAGTACATTAGCACTATTATGCTGTTGTAATACATGTGTATTTTTTGGTGAAAGTGGATTTAGTTTAATTATTATTATACTGTAAGATATGCAGTGTAATACATTTTCATTTTACTGTGAGATGGACAATTACACATTTACCTGAACCTGGGCTTTCAGTTTATAAAGATGACTGATCATGGTGAATGGCACAAATATTGTCTATTCTGGTGGGGATACAGGTTGTGACACTTTTTTTCTTCTGAGGTCTGGTGCCTTTCTCGTGGATCATCATTATCACAAGTTTCTGTTACACTCGTTTATTTTCTACAAAGCGGCATGTGAGACTCAAGAGAACAATATGCAACGAGTCTGCGCACATCTCTTTGGAGCAACTTTTTTAGATGTGGATTTCAACCTGACTATAAATCTTGCACCAAGCACTATCAATTTTTAAATGCGAGCAATAATTTGGTCACAGTTTATAATGCAGATGCAGTGTAGTGTCATTTGCCTGTTGAAATAGCGCTTTAGCAATTACAAATCTGAACAAAGTAAAACAGCCGTCCAAGATTAGAAATATAAATGAGACAACATGTCGCACTGATTCTACAATACAATTCTGAAAGAAAGACACACTTGCCTATAATATTTACCTGTTGTATGATGCTTTTTCTGTCGCTTCTGCTGCTTCCTGAGTGGACATTAACTCTTTCGCCGCCATTGATAATCTAACTCGTCAAATAAGAAAAAACGCTTCCCTGCCAATGACAAGAATTTCCGGCTTTCTGCAATACCGCTATTATCCACCAGGTGGCGCACTTTTGCAACTTATACAAACCGTAAGTAGCACCTTACATGAAAGAGAAAGAACTCTGTGTATGTTTTAAAGATCGATCTGCATCTAATCTCTATGAAAAGTCCTTCACAAAAACAGAATTATCTCAGCTTTTTGCCCAACATTGGGTGTTTTTGAAGAAACCTACCCATATTTGAGAGGTGATAAGAAGAGAACTAATGAAGGTAGGATGAAACTTTTTTTTAAAAATGCTGGCGGGAAAAGATTTAATAATCTTCAAATATTTTATTTTGGTCCACTGGCTAAACTTTTGCTGAATGCGCGTCTTCAAGCCTATGCGGCTACGCACCTGTGTAACTTAAAGAGGACATGTAACGTTTTGTAGATATGTTTAACGTTTTTAGCAAAAAAATAGCTTGTGATTAAACATCATTTGGCGGCCCCCCTGAGGCCCCCCGGTTGAAGACCAATGGGTGATTAACAGATGATTTACTGTTTTGGCTTGCTTACAAATGATTTGTTGTCTTGACTCGCTGGCAAAACTGTGATAATGCAAAAGCACTATAACACACCTATTCTTTTTGTGCAAGAGCGTATGCAAACAATGCAGTTCACTTACTTAATCTCCTGTTGTTGATATAATTTTTTTCTGGTTGTTACTCATTTTTTTTTAAAGTAAAGACCTAAGGCACAATTCAACAAAGTTTAATTAAATAATGGAGTATAGTTTAAGACGCCTGTTAGTATGCATTTTAAACAGTTTAAATAAATTACATAAGTAATACCATGGAGTCATTGTCATGCGTTAAACAAAACGAAGTGAAACAAAACAAGAAGAATTAAAAAAACGCTTGTTGGCAATCAACAACAAAGAAAACCTTTTGGGATTTAAACAGCATAAGGGTGAGTAAATAATGACTAATTTTTACTAACCCTTCATGAGAATTGCACAATGCAATTTTGTCACAATTTTGAGGATGTATACTATTTTTGGTGGACTACTGATTATTATCCAATTTAATGTAATATAGAATTTTGGATCGTTATCTATTTATTCAGTGTCCTAAAAACAAAGAAAAGGTCAATCTGTGGGATCTGCAACTATGTCGAAGTGAAAAGAAGATTTTTCAGAGACTAGCCCCAGCTGTCATCTCTGTGTCTATTGGATACCAAGCGCTGGAGTCTGCACATTTTACTGGGGATTAGAGGAGCCTTCCCTCCTCTTGAAAAAGAGCTAAATCCATTCAATGTTCAAATCAAACATATTTCGACCCATCTCTAATGCTGTCTGCATGGCAAAGAATGCAGAGATGAATGTCAGGGTCTGCTGGGAGCTGTGGGATATTGGAAAGGGGCACAGGTCTCAGAGTGAACTGGTCTAGTCTGCACACCTTCTGCCCTGTGGCTCCAAGCAAGCTGAACCTGAGACTCTTGGATGTCTCCTCTGGGCCCGCTGTTGTTTACATAGGTCAGTATGCATGATGGTATTCAGCATAAAAGCACTGTGGGCATCATAGTTTCTCTGCTCTGGATTTCAGCATACCTGCCTGACAAAATGGCCCAAGAGCTCCCTGCAGAGCAGAAATGGGCTTTTGTCTGTGAACAGGAGATTGGTATAATAGAGCTGACGATCAAAACTAAGCTGCTAGACATAGGCTGGCCTATCCTTTTAGAGAGAAGCATTTTATGCATAGTCCACAGCTTTTATCCACAGCGGTATATGAGCAAAAAAGCTGCTTGATCTTTGTTGTAGCCAGAAATGTTCTTCAAATGCAAGTCAAATCTAGAGATGTTACACAATGATTTTATGTTGTACCTGTCTTTTTTGTTCTTGGCTCCTTTCTGCTGTTTTCCAGCCAAAGTCCTCAACTCATCTTCTGTTGGGTGCTGGTACCAACGCAGACTAACATTGACAAAAAAAGTATCTTACCATCCAAACAATAAAAATAACTCTTAAAAGCAAATATAACACACTCTGCATTGGTGGTAGGAACAAACTTTTCAAAATCAGTGCAAACTAAGCAATTATGGATGGAAATAATATGTAAGGATATAATTAACGCAATATCCACTATGCTACAACATATATTAAATAACCGGTTGGACACGGATGTTATATATTACAGCTCTCCAATTTTTTATTGTCAGTAGAGATTTATCTAATCAATTTTTGTTATTTGCAAGAGTGTTTTCTTATTTCAGGGTAATTTTACTTTTTTCCCCAAAAGCTTTATTTTCAATTCACATTCAGGAACACACTCTTTTAAAACAGACTGTCTGACTGTTACAGGACACCACAGGCTCTGCAGAGTTACTTATCTAATACTAAAAACTAAGACTATAATAAAAATGGAATGGCTACAGGGGCTGTTAACTCATCACAGTTTTACATTTCTAGGCTATTTTTGTACATTTAGAAATATATTTAAAATTACATTTGAAAAAAAAAATATTATTGTTTTGCTGTATGGGTATGCTGCTTTCAGTTCTTTTGCTTCAAGTTTATACTTCCTCACTGAAAATTTAAATTACATTTAATAATGAGAGCCTCCTGGGCAACACATTAAGCTCTGCACTCAAGCCAGAGTTTTCCCAAACTATTTTTTGTAGCCAAAAACAAGCACAGATGAATTATTGAGCATATGTGGATAAGTTGTTTACTCTGGCACTAATTAGGGAGGAAACAAGTGTGGCTTCGTTAGTGGCTCTCTTGGGTTGTTGCGCTTTTTGATGATACCCTTTGGTCTTACTGATGCACCACAATGGTGCATTTTTGATGGCCTCCTAATTTAAACAAGAAAACATGGAATACAGTTGCAAAGTGAAGCAGGTTTGTGCTGTTAAGGCTGCATTTTAAATTTACTTTGACCATTGAGAAGGTTGTCAGAATGGCACACTGGGCTGTACTTTCTCATTACCTGCCACTGCAGAGGAGCCATCGTGCAAACGAAAAGTGGGGTATGATCTTCTGAATCACACTGGCCATAACCATGGTAACCACCAGTTGCACACTGATCACACCCTAAATAAAGAGTAAAATATTAGAACACTTACTGACAGGACCAGAAATACAACACAATATAATAGTTTGCACAAAAAATAAACCTCATAAATTCTAGATTTTAAACTTTCTAACTAGACATAATTTAATTGTGACTGAACGTGACTATATAGGTAAAACATTAGGAACAGGAACTAGAGGTCGACCGATAGTGGATTTTACCGATACCGATAACCAAGTTGGTCCCTACTTGCTGACAACCAATTAATCAACTGTTTTAAAACGGATACTGGATAAAAACAAACATAACACTTAAAGTGAAACAGTGTTGAATGTATCACAAAAGTAATAAAACAACAGTACTGAATCATGAAAATGTGATAAATGAAATAAAGGTAAAAGAAAAATATTAAAGAGTAACTAAACCCCTGGTCAGAGCCTGACTCCACCCACTGACAATATTTGAAAAATGCAAGAAAAGTGGGCAGATCCCAACGGAGATAGAGGGGACGAACTAAGCTCTTACCAAGTGTGTGGTGAGATCGTAACAAGGGCGTGGTGAGCTTGAAACTGCTTACGTCACGAGTCATTTTTTGGACCCAACATCCAATAGGAAAATTCAACTGCAATAGCCACCGTTCAACCTGAAGAGGGCAGCACTCAGACGTTTTTACACCATATATTGCAGTATTGAAACACTTTATATCTAAATGTCAAAAAAGTTACTAAAATCAATTAACAGCACTAATAAAGCATCATTCTTACAGATCATTAACTAAAAAAAGTTGGTTTAGGGTTTAGTTACTCTTTAATTATATTGAAGTACTGAAGTAAATACTTCTGTGAAATACTTCCACTGGTAAAATTGAAATAACAAAAATATTATATGTTTAGTCTTGTACTTGATTTCCTCATGTTTAAACATTTAATGATTATCTTATCAAAATAACAAAAGATGTATTGCAGTGATGATAAAAATGAACGGAATTCAGATTTTGATTTGTTGCTTTCTCTCTCTTGATTAACTTAAAATATGGATAAAAGTAACTAGCTGAAAATAAACAAATGCAAATCGATTTTAATAATCATGACATTAAACATTTGGGTTGGATTTATCTGGGTGTATTTGTTTTTACCAGCCACTTTCTTGTTTTTAACCGACAAA
The DNA here is from genome assembly GCF_030506205.2 of Paramisgurnus dabryanus. Taxonomy (NCBI): domain Eukaryota; kingdom Metazoa; phylum Chordata; class Actinopteri; order Cypriniformes; family Cobitidae; genus Paramisgurnus; species Paramisgurnus dabryanus. The sequence goes on along the minus strand of NC_133341.1, from coordinate 6,945,326 downwards.
TGTGTAACTGCATGTGGAAATTAATACTACAAGATCTACAATACTTAAGCAGTTTATATAATCTCAAGTCTTATGCTGCGTTTACACCAACCACGGTAGAGGCGGCAAGCGTGAGCGATTTCAATGTTAAGTCAATGAGAAGACGCGTTGACACGCGTCTGGAGGTCCCACGGCGCGGAAGACGCGGTTCCACCTCATTCGTGCCTAGTTCGTGCGAATGGTGTGAATTGAGCGTATGCCGCGGTACGAGCACTATGCGCGAATGGTGTTTTTTGTGCATTTTGCGTTTTGTGTATTTTGCGTTTGACGAGAATTTGCGCCTGATGCCCAAGTTGAGAAATTTTAACTTTGGCAGATTTTCGCGCCGCGTTAACCAATCAGGAGCCTGCAGGAGCCCCGCCTGGAGTCACTCATTCAGCATGAAGGCTTGATATTTTCCTTGAGCAGTCACCCAGAGCTATACGGCACAAGTTCTTATTTCTCACTTGGAAGAGTGTCAGTGAGAACATTGGGCAACCTGGTAAGTTGTAATAACATTTCACTTTTGAGTCAGATGACGTTTATCGATCCGTGCCGTTTATTTTCCCCCTAAAGTAAGGTAACTAAATACAAACCGGTAAATCTCTCGATAAATGCAATCAACATCAGCCATCCTACAAACAGACAACCACATAACACTTGCCCCTCCCACAAGAAGCGGATTTGGCTTCTGACGTCATCAAATGCTTGCTTTTTCAAATGAATGCATTCAAACTGTTCAAGCGGCAAACTAGGCGTGGTAGGCGGGATTTTGACACCTGAAACACGGTTGGTGTAAACGCAGCATTAATGAAATACATTTACTCTCTTATAAACACACAAACCATAAACTGATATACATTTCATTAAATGAGTAGGGATGATTAAGTAAAAAAAAAACACCTTTAAGATGTTTTCTTTTTATGTGAAATATAAGATCAGAACATACAGAGCAGAACATTGTCGGACTTGTCTGTTCAGCCTCTTACACACTGCAAACTACTTTCGGTAGTGACAACCACATTTAAATGCCCGAGTGAATCCCCTAAATGTTCGTTTTATGTCTGCACGAAAATGTGATGATTAAAAAAAGAGATAACAATAGCAACATTCTGCTGTCTCGCGTGCTCATAACTCACAGCTTTGACCAAAATAATTTAACAGCGTTATGTTTTGCACGCATTTGTGAGGCTGATCCACAGCGCAGTGTTGCCAGGTCCTCGTCTTTTTTGTACTTATATACCGTTGTGGTGCTTAAACGTTTATGGCTTTTGGTTCATGAAACGATCAAGTTTTTGGTGTTATTAAAGTGTGAACATGCTGATATGAATATTTTGATCTTTGAGATAAAGCGTTTTGATTTATTTCGGCTAATTATTAGATTTTTCTTGTTCACTGTTTTTTTTTTGTGCAAGATCTGGCAAACAGTAGTCAGCAAACGCTCGTGCCTCCGTTATTTTCTGCACCGCGCATACAGAAGACTTTTTCCCCTTCTAGGCATTTATTTTTTCAAAAGAAAGACCTGTCATGAGGCACGTTTAAACACTTTATTAACTACTTGTTGTTCAGTTTGGTTATGTTCACACTAGGGATGTCAAATTATGCATTTTCCCATATTCAATGATCATTTAAATTAACGATCAATCAATCGAATAATCGTTAACAGTAATAGTGCAATAAGCCATTACAGCAGTGGCATATAGCCAATGACATAAAAGTGTGCGTAAAAACGCCAGCTTCCTCACGCCAATTCATAGATTTTATTTTGTCTAAATAATATGCTAGTGGGATTGTAAAATGAGTCAATGTAGTTGGTGTTTTGATAAAAATCATCAATTTAATCTCGTAATGAAATATAATGACTAATAGACACAGTAAACTCCGCCTCATAACGGGCACTCCACACAGTCGCATGCATCCATGACAAAATAAAAGTTTCATTATCATCAAGTGTTATTTTTCTAGTTGTTCACCTCGCTTTCTGCGTCGTCGATATACACCGCTTGTTGTAATTATATCTAGGGCTGGAACGACGCGTCGACGTAGTCGATTACGTCGATTACGTAATTACGTCGATTTGCCGGAAATGCGTCGATGCGTCGCATTGTTTACGTTTTCAAATGAAGGCGGCTTCAGCTCCGACCGGATAATACAAGTGTTATACCAAACAGCCAGAACGTGATCAAAAGTGTGGGAATACTTTAAGCAGAGACCAAATAAAACACATACTGTGTAAAACTGAAATGGCATACCACAGCAGCGCAACATCTGTGCATGATCATCTTAAAAGAAAACAACCTGGAGCTCTCCGACCTCAGAATGACGCGACGGCTGCGTAAGTATTTTAATTTTTACAGTAAGTTTTTATACAACAATAGAATCAATGCAGGCATATATGGTGCTTAATACAGCTGTGTTTACATCTTAGTTTAATACGAGCTGCGAGACGCCTGACAGACACGACATTGCATCGCGTCTGGGCAGTATGTTGAAACAGTAAATAAAGAGCGGGACAAGTTTAACTTTTTATATTAAGAAGTTATGAAATAATAAGTTACTGTGTTACACTGAGATAGGCATGTGCCCGCGTGCACTGAAAGCCAGCTGGCAGCGCGGAGTTCCCATAGCTTATTTTTTTGCTATGTGCGCAGATATTATAAAAGCTCGTCTCGAAAGGTATTCCTGACATGCGTTTATTTAAAGTAACAGCAGCGTAAACGCCGTTTATAAAATATTAGAAGATCATGCTAACTAAATTTGTATTTACCCGAGACTTAAGAAAAGTTAAATGTTAAAGTTGATGCTAAATGAGAATGCAGTAACGGTACTACTGATAGTAATAATATTAACAGTAATAATATAATGGTTACATTTTATAATAAGGGTTCATGAATCACAATGAACTTATTTTTACTTCAGTCTGAACTAATGCTGAGTAAATGCATGTACTAATCATAAACGAAGTGAAGAGTCATCATTAAGTACAACATGACATGTTTTTTAGTTAATGTATTAATAAACAATGATTTCATGTGAGTCATTTTGTAGTTAATGATGACTCTTCATTAGTTTATGATTAGCACTAGGGCTGGAACAATAAAGAGCAGGACATGTTTTTATATTAATAAGGAGTTATTATTCAGTTTGATTTATTTTTATTTTACTTCTTTAATATTAATATATTTTATTTGTTTAAGGTGAATAATGCCCCTTTTGCACTGTTTATGTTAGGCTGAATTAATGTTGGACTTGTTTTTATGTGATTTGTTATATTTTCCTTGGCACTGGCACTGTTTGTGTATTTGTTTAATTGAGAAAATGCTTCAATAAAATGTTGGCATTAATAGCAGATGTTACATTTATTATTTGTAAAAAAAAATCTTTATTTAGACTATTCGATTAATCGAAAAAATAATCGATAGACTAATCGGTTGAAAAAATAGTCGAAATTTGCAGCTCTAATTATATCCAAGAAGCACACGAAAGGGCACTTTTCCCGTCGTTACCTCAGCTTTAGACCTGCGGCGTACTTTCAGCAAAGATGGTTATGTTATGAAGACTTCAACCTTCCATTAGAAAACCCGCAACAGTATTTAGCATGTAGCGCCTCAGCCAGTCATGATGATGATCAATGATATATGTTGCGGGCGTTCAGAGTGTAACGACAGTCAGTTACAGTTTACATTTAACAGTTTCTTGCCAGAATTTAAGTTTTTCATTTTAATCTGTTTATTAAAAACGGCTTCTGGACGCCTTCCCTGTGTAAAGCAGCGTTAGCAGCGTTAATTTGCTAATCTTGCAGGCTTCCCTGAAGAGGGTCTTTGCTTTAAGTATCCTAACTGTGTTTAGATTTTCGGCATCAGACCCTCTCAGATCCTCTGCGGATGCCATTTTGTTGCGTTAGCAGCCAGCCTCGTCTCGAATGAGGACAAAAAGCCCAAGTGTGTGTTTGGCATCGAGCATCGTTGTGATCATGGCTAGTTTAACTTCTTTGCGCTTGGTTAGTTTTTTCACCAGCTGTGTATGTGCTTTGCGCAGGCGCCGGACACACGTGCTTGCTTTTTCGACAATCGTTAAGTTTTATCGATTTAATTCTTATCGACAATTAATCGAAGACCGATTAATTGTTAACATCCCTAGTTCACACTATGCAGAGTTTCTGTAAATGCGGTTGTCACTACCTGCATTTTGCAGGAGTTAATTCGATTGTAGAATGCGGTTGTCAGTACCGTAAATTACTGAACTGTGTGTGTACAGAACAGGATTAAGTATTAAGAGGTGAAGTGACAACCGAATAATATGCAGTGTGTACGGGACCATCGGCTGGTGCATTTGGCTGGTGGTGGGTGCTAATTTCCATCCCTGCACCACATCCAAAAGCCAGGGAGCACTTTTGTGCAGAAACACCATTTGTGCCACAAAAGAAGAACCATTACAAACGCTAAGTCTTGAGGCATATTAATGTTCTTCTGTTCTTCAGAAGAGGTGAGAGCATGACACAGCTAATCGTTAAAAATCACTACAATTATAGCAAAAGACTTTGCAAAGCAGATTAAGTTTGTTTGCTGGATTTGTTTGTTTAAATATGGCATAAAATTTACTTCAAACAGATAGCCAGCCAAACCTCCCTTCAAATAGCAGTGATAAGAGGTCGACTGATTCATCGGATTTGCTGATTAATCCGTGCCGATAACAATAACTAGTGTTCATCAGCAAACATTCTGACCAATAGTTTTTTCCGGTTGCGTTTGTTGCATACTCAACAGGGAAGACAGCAGGGAAGCTATGCTACTGATCTGCATTAAACAGTAGTAGATCGCCCTCTACTGGCGAAAACTAACACCATTAATGCCTCTTGCTGATTGTTGTGACACGTGATGTGATACGCAACGCAGCAACAGGGAATCATGATCGCACGTGAATGTAAAATCAAGTAAAAAGGTACAGTACACTAGAGTTCACGTTGTCATATTATTAGGGCTGCAGGATGTGAGGAAAAGTTGCGATGTGCGGTGGCATTGTTTAATGTTGCTATGACGATGTGAGTTGCGATAAATATTTTATATTTTGTCATGTTTTAGGGGCCATTCACATGTCGCGCCTAAAAACGCGTGGAAAACGCTAGACACGTAGGTTATTGTCACATGATCTGCACGCTGGCGCTTGTGTCATTATGAAACGGTAAATGTTTTTGAAAAGCCTGGAAAAACGAGCGCATCGCACCGTGTGCGAGTCGCAACCGCAACGCTTCTAGAGTGCACATTGTGCATGCCTACATTTGAAATAATGAACTTGAGCAGGCAATAGACGCAATATGTGAATCACTTCTTCCACAGTACCTGTGTTTGCAGCGTCATCTCTCCTAAATCCAAAATAATTACATGATATAGCTGAAGTGCTGTTCCTTTTCACCACAAGGTCTTCGTCTGACAACACATTTTCCTCACTCTTCTCTCCTTTCTCCGCCATCGTTTTTTGCTAACAGGCACAGCGTTGCAACTGACACCTCACAAATCAATCTGAGCGTAGCTGACTTGGGGGTTCCCCTGATTGGCCTAATAGCATGAACGCGCAAACCATCCATGCTTTCCAAACTGCCTACTTCCATACTATATAGTAGAGCCCGACCGATTTATCGTTTTGCCGATTTTATCGGCCGATATGAGCCTGTCGCAGATATATCTGTATCGGCGTATAAGCCGCAGATATGAAGCCGATATGAACGTTCCTTACAGAAGACATTAAATGCTTTTGAAAGATGTAAGTACTTGTTTGTCCAGCAGAGTGCGCCCTACTGGTTGCTAATGGTGACCCAGGTCACTCACTGTAGTGACACCAGCCAACCCCCCTTCACTTCAGTCAGTCCCTCAGTTCAGGTGGTGGCAGTCACACGGTTTCTTCACAACATTTTACACCTGGTATTAAGACGCGCTTTGGTCGATTGGATTATAAGTGGGCGAGAAAGACACATTCCGGTTTACATTTGGTGTTTTTAATCCGTCTCTTTTGTCCACTTGCGAGTTGTTTAAAACGCAAGCGGAAGAAATGACGCAAGGCGGAGAAAGGACGCGCTTTAACTGTCGCGCAGTCTGTGGGAGTACAGCTGCTTGTGCTGTACTGAACATGCTCATTTCAAAGCAATTGATTAAATAAGCTCGCGCAACTTTACACCCTTGTTAAATTAAAGAGGCGGAGAGAAGACGCGTTTTATAAAAGTTTAAAGTACCGGCAGAACACTGTGGGTTCGCGTCATAAAAACGTTGTGCAGTACATTAAACATAAGCCTACATCAGTATGTTGTCAGTAAAGCATTGTCGTCTAAACAGTAAGTTTCTAATTAATTTGTGAAGTACATAACTTACTGTAAAGCAAATAAACAATGACTTTATAAGTTTCCATTTTCAAAATAAGCCCAATATAACATTATTCTCGTCAAAACTGACAATCATTTAAGTTATATGTATTTTGTTTTGTTTGTGTTTTAAAGTTATTTATAATTAGTCAAGTTTACTGTTTTGTGCACTTATATCAGAATCATTTTGGATAATAAAGTTTATTGCCAGCAGCCATATCACCCTGTAGCCCAAGACAGCTTGCCCACTGAAGCTAAGCAGGGCTGAGCCTGGTTAGTACTTGGATGGGAGACCACCTGGGAAAACCAGGTTGCTGCTGGTAGAGGTGTTAGTGAGACCAGCAGGGGGTGCTCACCCTGTGGTCTGTGTGGGTCCTAATGCCCCAGTATAGTGACGGGGACACTATACTGTCAAAAAAGCACCGTCCTTCGGATGAGACGTTAAACCGAGGTCCTGACTCTCCGTGGTCATTAAAAATCCCAGGATGTCCTTCGAAAAAGAGTAGGGGTGTGCCCCGGCATCCTGGCCAAACTTGCCCATTGGCCTACTAATCATCCCTCATACTAATTGGCTATATCACTCGGTCTCCTCTCCACTAATAAGCTGGTGTGTGGTGGGCGTTCTGGCGCAATATGGCTGCCGTCGCATCATCCAGGTGGATGCTGCACATTGGTGGTGGTTGAGGAGATTCCCCCATTCATATGTAAAGCGCTTTGAGCACTGGAAAAGCGCTATATAAATGTAACTAATTAATTAATTGTTAACTTGTAAAACACACCTGCCTATATTACATATCTTTGTCACGTCATTTTAAGTGTCTGATCACCACATTTGTGAGTGATCATTGCAAAAAAAGTATTTACATATAGTATATTCTGTTAATGTATATAGTGTATTATATGTACAGTAGCCTGCTGTAGTATAATATACTGTAGTATATGTGTACTGTACTATAATATACACAAAGAATATCGGCCGATATATCGTTATCGGTGTTTTTTTACTCCCTAATATCTGTATCGGCATCGGCCCCAAAAATCGGTCGGGCTCTACTATATAGTATGCAAAGAGTATGATAAGTAGTGCTTTTCGCCTACTATATAGTATGGAAGTATGCAGTTTGGGACGCAGGGCATGTCTTCAAGACTAAACGTGATAGGTCAAACGTTTATTACATGCGCTTACCGTTTTCCCTTCATTCATCGCGTCAAGGCTTTCTGTTGCGATGTGTTCATCGCGTGAGTTCATATTGCGATGACGATGAAAATTCGATGTAACGTTCAGCCCTACATATTATCTATTACAAATTACATACCCGTATAAGTAAGAAATAGATACTGCATTAGTTGTAACTTATATATTTCCTAACAAGGCTGATATGATGCTAAAATTAAAAGGCTACCTTAAGCGTAGAAATAAACAACAGCACACAAATATGAAACAATATGTACATGTCTTGATTTTTGCTGCGTTTTGCCGTAGTTATTACCAATCACGTTTGTAACGTTTGTAATAGGCTAAATACATTTTTAAAGCGTCCGATTAGAGAATGTCATTTAACCTTTATGCAGCTGAGAGAAAAGTAAATTACAAACAGTTATGGTCTGGTTTCTGCAGATATTTATAATCACTGTAATACATCATTTGGATTTATGTGCTCTTTAGGCATTTTGAGAAATCACAGGCTCGACAATGCGACTCTTTTTTGTCATAAGCTTGCATGGCGTCTTTTTTATACACCGGGAGTAGCACACAGATACGCGGTTTCTTTATACATTTATAAAGTCAGGCATGTCTGCACAAACTGCGTGTCCTCTACACAGTGCAAACTTGAGGCCACTCTGATCTGAACAGTGAGAGGTTTATGATCGCTGTACACAGCGCAGTATAGTCAAACAGACATAGCCTGCTGTAGTTTTATGATAAACTTCTATCATAACTTGTTTATGATAAACAAAAAAAAAAGCGTAATACTGACATAATTTAATTTGTAATTTTTTACAAAAGTTTATGCTTTACGGTTTATATAGTTTGAATCCGTTTTATTGTTCTGTGATGTGTTACTTGCAACACAGTTTCAAGGCAAGTCGTGTTATAGTAACAAACATTTTTATTAATTTATTCGTGTTTGATGACACAAATTTCCGCAGTTTTTCGTGTCTCTGGAGACAAATGTCTTTTTCGTCCTTCCAAGCACGAATTTCTGTCAATGGCTGTTCATGTCTGTGGCACGGCTTTCTTTGGTTAAGTATTTTTTAGTTTGCTTACTCTAAGGTTTGTTGATGGTTAATATTCATATTTACTTTTTACTTAAAATACAAATATTTTGTAAATTTTGTCAAATATTTTTTTCAATTTCTTTATTCTAATTTGGTAATAAAGTTTAACACAACTTTGTTGTGTAATGTTTGAGCTCAGTGAATGAGTTATGAGTGTTGTGTTTGAATTCAGTAAATGGTCAAAAACTATCGGTTAATTTATCGGTTATCGGCAGTTAGTGCCCACCTTGGTTATCGTTATTGGCAAAATCCAATACCGGTCGACCTCTAACGGTGATCACAGTCTCCCCTCATCTTTTGGAAACCAAAACATTTGTTATTTTTGATAAGGTATTTGTTCCAGAGTTCAGTTTAGCCACTAGTCAGACCATTAATCAAACATAGACAGGAAGTTAAGTTCCGCCCAGACACATAACCATGACAACACACATGCGTCAGATCAAACTGTCTTTATATTAAAACTATGACTAAGTTCCTAGAGAAGGCGGCATACGTACACTAGGGTTGGGTACGCTTCACATTTTTGCCGGTAACGGTTCCGATACCTGGAATTTGATACCGGTACCCACCGGTACCTTTATCGGTACTTTACCCTGACTTAAGTGACTTTCAGTGGACATAATAAGCCCAAACCTCTCATTTTTAACATTTAGTTTTTTTATTTTGAAATGTTCAATAATACACACAATCTTTACAAAAAAAAATAAATCCCTACAACATCCAGGGCATATGTCTTACATATAAATAAAATAAATAAATAAAAGATATAAGTAAGACAAATGATCAATGAACATTCATAAACACATCATAAAAGCAACATATAAGTATACTTTTATGTAGAAAACAATGCTAGCAGTTGTTTTTTAGAAAAATCAGCATGTCAACTTTCTCAGGTAAAAGCCGTGCCCGCTCCACACTCACTGTGTCCCCTGCTGTAGAGAACACTCGCTCTGAGGATGTATAAGAGGACTTTATTTAAGTCGTGGTACGGAGCACAACATTTTACGTCTTTTCTGACTTTTAGCTTGAACACACAGTGTACAACGTTATCTTTAGGCTTTCATTGATAAAACTAAAGCGGCTGATCTCAGTGTAGTTTCATTTTGCGAGCGCGTTGTGCGATCGATCTTATTTCATTAATTGCGCTGAAAAATCAGAGAAAGCTACAACATATGTACAAAACACTGTGCAGCATGTTTGCATACAACCCAAGTAGCGCCATAGTATTAGTTTGCGTCCATTTAACCCGTCATTCCTCCAGCTTGCGTTAAAACGAAAGCAGAGGGACTTCCCCGCAGTCTCCACAGACCACCACTCAAAGTAATCAGGACAGAAGCGGTCGAAAGTGGACAAAAGAGATGGACTAGTGTTGATAAATAGGGAAGTGTTGCTGCGGACCCAAGGGAGTGTAGTGCCTTTTTTTGTGCAATATGGACATGTGACACATTTAGAATAAATAAACTTTAAAAATACTACTGAACAGCGCAAGCCGGAAGCGGCGTGCCAGTCACGCGTCCTGCGAGAACAGCATTAGTGAAACAAAACACAAGAGCAATACTTTTAATAAGGTAGCCTAACATTTTTCTAACAAACAAACACTCCCCTATCAGAAATTAGCAGCACTGTAATTGCTGAAAACGTAAAGGGTAGGCTGCTTAAATAAAGCAACGAAAATAAATGAACGAAGTTCAACAAACGGTAGCATACTTTCAAAATCAAGTTTATTTATAACACTCACACCATCCAATATGTTTTTTTCATCAGTAGAACAATAAAGAAGATATTTTGCAGAAACCCTAGGGCTCCGTCATGCAAGTCAACCGATCCGCACACTTTAAGAGCTAAAGCATATATATCCAATACAAACGTAATCCCCCATAACTCTGTGTGACATATTGACGTCTTGTGAAGCAAATCAATCAGTTTTTTGCAAGAAACTGAACGTTATTTACAACACTATTAGCGTGAATGCCAAAGCAGGAAGCACGCTTTACGTTCGAGGCGATCTCTTCAACTGGTGGCATTTGGTGGCTGTTGGCTATGGATGTTGGTCTCTCTGCGCCACCTATAGAGCGGGAGCGTGAAGCGCACTTCCTACTTGGCAAAAGCTCTGCATTAACCAGTGTTGGGCAAGTTACTGAAAATTAGTAATTAGTTACAGTTACTAGTTACTTCTTTTAAAAGTAATTGAGTTACTCTGTCAGTTACTGTATATCAAAAGTAATTAGTTACTAGGGAAAGTAACTTTTAAGTTACTTTTATGTCTGCTTTTTAAATGTAAATATGAACAGTACAGTCAAACAATAAAATGATATGAATGGGCTATTTTACACGTAAGACTAACATATCACATACTGTTGGATCCTATTTTGCTTTAGATTCAACCTTTGAATATTTTTGTTAGAAATTATCTTAATATGTAAGCTTAGTTTATTTATGTATATCATTTAGACCATTTAGACAAATATTTTGTGTGTTTACAAAAATATATAATGTGTTAAAATTGTGTTGTGTCTCTTTAAAAATTTGGAGACAATTGAGTCAACATGTCATATTTTCTAAAATAAATTATAATTTTTCTGATTCCATATTTATTTTAATAAGTTAGAAACGTCTCCGCTGTGTCCTGCTGACAGGCGCGGTGCGCTTGCAGCAGGTGACGCAAATTATGGGTCCTCCGAAGGTTAGACCGTCTCATTTCAGTTCTCTTCGCGAACTTCTGAGGCTTCCACCTTGAAAGACCGAGTGCTCACCTTTTTAGGTCGCATGCTTAGCAGGGCGCGGCCATGGAATTGGGACACAGCGTGTGAAGCTTGCGGTGGTAGTGCGCTCTTTGGTCATATATTGTTTGTATATGTTTTCTGTTGGATTTAAATGATACTCGGGATTAAAGGAAGATATTTAATCAGAAGACAGAGTACGTTACGTGGATGATTTTGTCAGACGGACACAGCGAGTGGATCGTTTTGTCGGATACGGAGCAAGTGAAACCAAAACTGAAACTTAATGCGCACTCACACATACTATGGAGTTTTAACAGTTGTCATCCCAGCAGGATGAAGCACAGTGTGAATATTTTTCTGGAAACAACAATCGCGGATCGTTCTCTTCCATGAAGGCCGATGTAAACATCTAAGATATATATTAACATTTCTCAGATGTATTGCTTTTGTGGACAACAAATGCCAGTTAATGTCATACTAGAATTGCATGGCAAAGATCATTTAGAAACATGAGACCGGATGGATTATGACTTGAGCACAATTTTTAAATAAAAGGTATGTTGTCCCGTTTAGATTTTTCATGTTCATTCTATACGCACTGTCAGCTATGATGAAGTTTAATGATTCATTGCGCCGCCCACCACGGTCATGCGACGTAAATCAGAAATGTCTTGTCTGTAAGTGTTATTTTTTTTACAAAATAGAGTAAGCGAGTAACAAACTCATTTAAATTTCAGTAATTGTAATTGCGTTACTTGATTTAAAAAAATCCTTCGTTATATACTCGTTACTGATAAAAGTAGTGGAATTACAGTAACCAGTAGACCATTGTCTGCATCATCCTTTGTGAAATGTAACCACACGTTAGATCGCTTTCTGTTAGCCATTGAGCAAGTTGCAAAGGGGTGTCACTTGTCACACAATCTCTGTCTCGCGCACACGCTTTCGCTATGTACCAGCGCGCTGACGTGTTCTCCCAGGAACCGAAATTGAGCATCGATTGATTTTATGTAAATCGATACTCGGTAGTACCACACAATTCGGTCGGTGCCTATAAAAGTACAGAGTTCGGTGCCCATCCCTTTTACATTCAAAAATGTAAAACAAAATACAGTTCATCCTAATGTGGCAATTTAAAAAAATGTGTAACCCGATAAAATATAATCATATCACAAAATTCCTCAAATTTTACAGGAAAAAACGCTCCACACAGCCAGGACAGGGACTGATTTCTGTTCTCCAAATGTAAAAACCTCTACAAATAATCTTGACCTCCTCCGTCAGGCACATACTCTGTACTTGCTAGGGCTGGGCCGGTTTGGATTTTTTTTTACCGCGGTCGGTAATCAACAAATTCCCGCGGTTTTGCGGTTTATTGGCAAGACAATGAGTTAAATAACATGCATGATTTATTTATCTTTAATACAAAACACGTGCAAATTACTTAAGGAACATGTAAAGTGAATTTTATTTCCTTCCACATTTCTTCAATTTCAACATTCAACAACTTGAACAATTAGTATTATCAGTTAAAAAAAATGTTAACGCATTGTGCGTGTCCACACGTGCCTACAGACATTTCGCCACTTTTCTATCCTTAATTTGTGAATAGCCTGTACTGACGCAAATTATTGCTGCCCTGATGGTCTGGTAAAATAAACATTTGTATGAGAAATCACTTGTACTGCATATGTGTCCGTGCTTGAGTATAGCTGGGAAGCTGCACGGAGACGCGTGTGTGTGTGTGTGTGTGTGCAAGATGACGCGGTCTGTCTCGCGCGCGCCTGGGCAGTCCGCCTCTGTTGTGCGTGCTTGGACAGACCGCTTCTATCCTCGACCCTTACCATAAACATCTGTCTTTTTCCACAAACAGAGAAAGAAGACGCAAAAGCAAAACTTTTTGAAATGTGTCCTGCTTTAGAAATGGCCACTGTTGTAGGCTAGATCAGAGGTCCCCAACCACCGGGTCGCGACCCAGTACTGGGTCGTGGACAAGTTGCCACCGGGTCACAAGAACGTCCTGAAAAAATGTGTATAATAGCCACGTAATAGCTTAATCGGGTATTTTGTATTGTAAGAGCCGACTTCAAATAACATCAAACATTTCCACTTTTTAACAGAGCCGCGCTCTCTCTCTTTTTCTCCGCCTCTCTCTCTCTCTACCAGCGCATCAGTGATCACATTGCTGTCATTAAAGTTTGAGCATACAGTACTTTTAAAACACAATCGATTAAAGAATTGCGGAGGTATGACTTTATGAATCATTTGCAAATGTACGTCGCAATGATGTACATATGCGGAGACGTTCAAATGTGTGACAGCGCAAATGACTGAAAAGTAATTATTTTATTCTTCTTTAAAACAACTTCAGAATTATCCATCGATCGTAGCACCATGATCAAAATAAACTATTAGGCTAATAATATTTTAACGGCTACACTTTTAACGTACATTTAAAAGGAACCTAAACTTGTCAATCATCATTAATCATGGTAAACGATCTGCGCCCAGCCGCAATTCTTCTGGCATCTCTCCTCCTTCACTGCATTTTTCTTCTCTTCTGTTACTTGGAATTGGGTCTCGAGCCCGACCAAGATTCGAGCTGCCTTCGAGAACCGCAAGCCAAGTTCGTTTAGGTTCCATTAATTATTAAGACTAAATGGGCAGGCAAACTAGTAAAAACAATGAAAGTAAAAAACAATCCGCCAAAATATGGTTTTACACGTCTATAGAAAATATACTATAGCCTATAAAGCAATTATTCATTTTACTAATGCATGGTTGTTATCTTTACTTCCGTAAAAGGAGGATTCTCAGCACGTTTGAACAGCAACTCTACTTTAAACGAGTGACAGACAACGTCACCTGTATTTCTACTCAATGACAATTTAATATTAAAATCATATCAGTTAAAGTTCAGTTAACAAGTTGCGGTTGTTAACAAGCTGCGTGTATAACATCCGCACATAACACACAGGTGCAGGCCAATGTTTCAAGTTTTTTTTTTTTTTTTGCGGTTATGACGGTGAGGAGCTCAGACCCGCGGCATGGGTCACGTGACCGCAGTATGGCGGTAATCCGGTTACCGCCCCAGGCCTAGTACTTGCTCTTAACATCTCAGCAACAAACTAACATGGAAAGACTGCTGGCATCAATGGGCAATTTTAATGTATTTTTCTTGATCACAATTAAGTTTTATGGTTATGGCTAGAGGTGCACGATTCAGAAAATTTCACATTTCGATTCGATTCTGATTCTAAGGCTCAAGATTCGATTCAAAATCAATTTTCGATTCAAAAACGATTCTCAATTAGTAGATATACAATTTTAAAGAAAAGAAACACAACAAATTAAATGTAGTTTGATATTACTTGATGTCTTTATGCAAAAATAAAAACTGATATGAAGCAATTAGATGACCCCTTTTATCAAAGTCTATTAAATACAATAATATAGTATATTAATGATAGACAGTGCAGGTCTATAGATTATAAATGTGACTGGTGTTATAATGGTTATTATTAGGGATGCTCCGATCAATCGGCCACCGATCGTAATCGGCCGATAACGGCATTAAATGACGCGATCTGCATTAAATTTGCAGATCTCATAAGCCGATCTTTCTGTTTACTTTTGTCATCATAGCGTTCCTGATGCGGCTGCAATTAGAGACCATTTTAGACAGTGCGAGCATTTTGTAACCCGTTGCTCATGTGTGACGTGCAGATTTGGATCTCTCTCTCTCTGCCTTTACAGAGATATGCGTATTTTCTATGAGGACGCGCTCCGGTCCTCAGCGCGATGCGTCTTTACATCCCTATCAAACAGCGTATACAACACATATCTATCGCGGACAATTGCATCCTCATGCCGAAAGTTTATTACTTGCATTCGTTTTAAAGTTTTGAAGGTTTAAACTTCCATTGTCCTCACAGCTGCTCTTGTTTGCGGACACCCACCGCATGCATACACAGCAGCCGGTCATCAGTGCATGTGAAGAGAATGATCTCTCCCACGTCTTAAAGCTACAGTATCCTAATTCATCTCTCAATGAAATTACTCTCTGCTCATCAGTGAAAAACTGTTGTACTTCATACGAATGCGTGTATATTTAATTCATACAGTTAAGACTGTGAAGTGTTTTACTTTAATTACTTTTAACAGACATAAACCTTTTTAAAGGCATATTACATTTCTCTTTGCAAGAAGAAATATTTGTTGTGCTTATTTATTTGATTCTCTATTAAAACAATAATATACCTAATTTATAGTTAGTTTCATTTCTAAAAATGGTGTTAACTCTGCTAGATCAGTGGTTTTCAAACCCTGGGTCGCGACCCTCTGGTGGGTCGCTGAAATTAAAAACCGGGTCGCCACTCGCCAGAAAGATTTCAAAAAAAGGTTACTAAAATAATTTATTCAATTTTATTATAAAAACTATAATAATTACAACACACTTGAATAAAAGCACAGTAAAATATCTTTTAAATACACTAAATAAAAAAATACTCCACCACTGTGTCACATGACCCATGTGCGTGCGCAGCTTACTGTATTAAATTCATAGACAGCAGATTAAATTGCGCACGGGGTCACAGCCATTTTTTAAATGATGCAAGGGGAAATAAAAACTCCTAAATAAAAATAAAAATGTGTTTGGTCTGATTTAACAAAATATATATTTTTAATGTATTTGATTGGTTTGTCGAAAGTGAGCGCGGAAATGTTTAGTTGTTTGCTAAGCAAAGCGCCACCGTTATGACACGGTTGAGTTTTGCAGTAAGACTGACACGTTATGGTTCTGCTGTTATCTTTGAACTATTTTCGCTGCTGAAACCACAAAAACAGTCAACATTGCATCTAAAATGTAAGTGGCTTAATATTAATTACTTGTTTAGTGAACTGTCATGAAATCTGTCACATTTTCAACCGTGATGTGATGCTGCTTAACTGTATCATGTTATTAAAAACTTCACATTTTTAGCGCAGTATGTTTAACCCACTTTGTCAGTGTTAACTCAATTTGTGTTTGCTGCACTTATTTGTTTAACTTAGCGTTATTACATTATGCACTTTCGGTTGTCATTGAGACTAAAGGATGCAGAATCATTAGCGTGTTTTGGTGATTGTTATTGGCGTTTTAATCTAACGTTACTTGTCCCTGATAAGCGGACAAGCATTGATGTCGAGCCCTGCGACGTGTTTTTAGACTGCTTCAGTATAAGCTAGGTCCAATCTTTAAGACTCCTCCGTTGTGTTGCGTATGTCAGTTCTTCCTCGTTTTTTGCCCATTTTCATAATTAATGATAATATGAATTGCAGTGAGGTTGATCTCATTTGTGCCCCCTGAAAAAATGAAATGCCCATCCGTGAATTTGTGTCTGGCGTCGGGTCTGCTCATTAGGTAATACATACAGATGCGCGCGTGCACGTTTCACCGGGCTCACTCCATTATGACGGCTTTCGGCTCCGCCCTGCTTCATGCTACTAAGGGGGGGGGGGGGGTAGAGTGTGGGTCGCATAATTTTTATTTTTTTAAATTAGGGTCGCTCCTAAAAAAGTTTGAAAAACACTGTGCTAGATTATAGATAAAAGATTCCCATTCCACTGCCATTCTCTGATCGGCACTGATCGGCGATCGGCAGATCATGATCTTGGTGATCGGTGATCTGCCCCAAAAATGCTGATCGGAGCATCTCTAGTTATTATTTCTATTAGATAGAGCAGAAACAGGAAAAGTGCCTCTCTTTCTATTTCTCTCTTGCCAATTAAAAAAAAGCTAAATCCACTCATTATTTCAAAAGTCTACTTGCTGTCCCAGTGACAGGGGACTTTACGTTACAGCTTTGCGTTTTGTAAATCTTGAGTCAGCTTGACCTTTGCTCGTTCAGTGCAATAGGCTTAACATTTGCATTGTCTTTTGCTACCATCTCTGTGCAAACTTTTTAGATTTTAGAAAAGATATGGTTTATTAATAATAATAGTATAAAAAAATGGGAGAAAGAAAATCCAGCGCGTGGTCGTGACTTTCAAAACAAGAGCCATTTGTTATCGGCATAGAAACCGCAGGCACGCTGAAACTGCACACAAGCTTTAGCGCGGTAGCACTCAAGGCCATTCACCGATCGACTCGGGTTTTACACACAATATTAATCAGACTTGGGACCCTAAGTAATTTAACTATGACTGACCCGGACCCGACTGACCATTTCAAATACAAATCCGGAACCAAACAGGCCGCGGGTGCTCCGTTGAAGTCTTCTAATGGTAAAACTCTGCTCAAGTTCAGAAACATGAAGGATATGACACAAGCTTGTTCGCGTCACATCCCAATTCATTGAGAAACAGAGAGCAAGTGAACGCACACCAAACTCATCATGTCGTACACAAAATGTCATTATTAAAGTGTGTCATCATCACGGAAAAACAAAAAAGACAAAATTTGATGCCAGATATACTTGGGCACTTGTTAATATACCTAGGCAGCGCGCCCATAAGTAAAGTCAATGTGTGGGAAACACTGTGACAAGAGTGTGGTGTGCAGGGGTCAGTGTGAATTCGCCGCAGCGCCATCTATGGGAATACTAAGATAAACTCATTTCAGGACAAAAGTAACACGGCATTACAAAAAATATATGAATCGATTTTTGGAATTCTATGAATCGATTCTGAATCGGCAAAGCTTGAATCGCGATTCAAACGTGAATCGATTTTTTTGCACACCCCTAGTTATGGCCAAGAGTAGGACTGCACGATTAATCATTTTTAAACCGAAATCGCGATTCGGATGGGTGCGATTTTCGAATCGCAAAAGCTGCGATTATTTCGATTCAGAACTATCAAATATAACAATGATCTAGTACGCAGTTTTTGACAGTTCGCTTCATGCGCATTTTACGTTTGATGCAGTTTAAACCAATAGAGGGCATTAACACTGAGGTGCCATTGCGCGAGCAGCAGTTCAACTCCCCAACAAAGTGTACGGCCATATGATTACCGCGATGCGGAAAACACGGACATAATCACGAAATGCATACAAATGGAATTAACTGCACAACGCGGAATGTCATGGAAGTTGGCAGATTTTTGATTCAGTCATTTTTAAAACCCATTATAACTCATTAACCGGCAAATGAAAGGACAGAAATGCGCAAAAACATTTCCCTTTTGTGTAATGTTGGACTTAAAGAAAGGTGTATATACGTCCGTTTCTCGTCATGCATCGCAAACAATGACAAGTGCCTCATCAGACTTTAAGCAGGTTTCATTAAAGCCCATGACACAGCAGACGAAAGAGGTACAGTATACTTTCTTGCACGCGCACATCCGCACCGCTTTGAAAGTATATTTACAGGCACGAGGGTTCATGAAGCGCGCACACAGAGAGCACTCAGCACACGCGTGATTACTAAACTTAAGTTTTCTTTCTTGTCTAATTGAACATAAACAGCTGGATGTTTATCAGTACATTAAAGCAGAGCAGTTTTAAAGCTGTCTTGTGTCTTAAAGTGACAGACAGTAACCTGGTGCTTTCTGTGTCAGAAATGTTTATTACACACCAAAAATTAAAATCACTCCTTACTCTTAACTGAACAAGCTTCTGCAGCTCCACATTTAAAATCGTACAGTAAGGACTGTGCAGTGTTTTATTTGTATTTTTTGCTTATGTTAAATCATAGATTCTAATAACTAATATATTTACATTTATTACAGATGCCTGAAAAGTAAAACAAGATGATTATAGTCTTATGATTAAAAGAAAAAAACTAAACATTTGCTTGTCAGAAGCATTGTTGTAGTGACAGCCAAAATACATTGGCCTATATGTTATTTTAAATAAAACTTTCAATAAATTTTTGTTAAACTGTATTTTCTTAATGTTCTTAGAAAGATGCTGTGCTACTGTTTATTTAAGACCTCTTAAACATTGTACCAAGGTGTCTGCAGGACTTTGCTCTTCTGCAGACACCTTGGTACAATGTTTAAGAGGTCTTAAATAAACAGTAGCACAGCATCTTTCTTTGGTGCTATTAAAACCACCACAACAAACCTGGATGTAGCTTTTTTATTATATACCAATGATTCGCACTTTAAAACGCGAATCGCAATTTTGATCAGAAAAATTGCAATTAGATTTTTTCTCCGAATCGTGCAGCCTGTTGAAATATAATTTGAAGTCAATGTTTTTGTTTTGTTAATTATTATCATATGTATCTGTTCACCTAAATATGAAAGAAACAGCAAGGTAATGGAAGCTATTAGCTGGAATGCATGCCTTTGTTTTCATAGGGCATATTGACCATTTGTTATCTACTCAAAGGGAGATGATCTGGGATGCGTTTACACAGACCCCATCCTGCCGTAATGGTTATCTGATCAAAGGGGGATGATCAGGAATGCGTTTACAGCTGTCCTTTCTTGCCTGACTGTAACCTCTCTTTCATGTTTATATTGTAATCTAAAGGCATTGTTTCCATCTGAAGGGACTGCCCCCTTCGAATGGCTTTAAATGTAATGCATGTATACCCAAAGTCAGACTTGGTTACTGCAGCTCCCCGAGCTCTATGCTCTGATTCCAAGAACGCGTTCTGCAATAAAGACTACTGCTCGAGGAAATCCAAGTCTCTTGGTCTTCGCTAAAAAAGTTTCCAACAGATGGTGCCGTGACCCGGATGGAGCTTCTCATTTCACCAAATATCTACAAACATCACTCCAGACTCATTTTTCAGCTCAACTTTGATTTGGTGAGTGTCACACTATCAAAAGAACCTCTACAGACCAGTACATGTGTTTAAGTGTTAACAAACAGCTGCAGGGTTCTGTTAACAAATGTTGGTTTACCCTCTGTTTAGGCAGGGAAGATTAGCATAGCGTGCTAAAATTTGTGTTATCCTCTGTTCATCAGAGAAGAAATTTTGGTTATCCTCTGTTTAGGCAGAGAAGAATTTGGTTATCCTCTGCTTGGTCAGAGAAGAAGCTTGGTGTATCTTTTGTGTATCAGGGAAGAAGCATTTTGGTTAACTTCTGTTTAGTCAGAGAAGTTTGGTTTAACTTGTTTACCACAGATTGTTAAAAGAAATCCACTTTAAGGAAATAATGGTTAAAAGGCATCCTAGACTGATTCCCACAACTGAGAAAGGTGGACTTGAAACCCCTTTATGGTCAGACAATGAGTTTAGCTCAATCCTGAATAATCACATGGATTCTATTGTGTCAGAATCAGTTAGACAGAATCTAACACAGAAATTTGGTATTGATCCAGATAGGACGTGGACTTTTAAAGAGTGTAAGAAAGTTTTGGGGGCCTGTGTTAGAAAGAACAACACAAAAGGCATTATCTACTGTTACAGAGAATACAGTTTGGCTTTAGCTGCAAAGCAAACTGAGTGTATTGCAAAACTAGAGAAGAAAATTCAAGATTTGTATTCTCATGCCATTTCTCCTAATGAGAAGATAAGCCATAACATGTCTTCACCAGAAGACATTCAGAAACAACACTCAGATGTCCATCCTGACTTACAATCTGTTAGACAGGAACACAGTGTTTGTGTTAATCACAGAAATAATACAAGTGACAAAGCATGTGATTCAGTTAAGGTGTGTGGAGCAAGGAAAAAGGCTCAAAGTGAAAATGTTGGAACTACATTTCCTTCAATGTCAGTAGTTCAGCTACAAGATGTAGCTCCAGAAACAATAGATAGACTTGCTGAGAGTTTGCCATCAGCATATGCTAATTTTTCTGAGTTCAGAGGAGCACTGTCCAGAAAAATCTGTTTGTATGACTTGTCTTTAGCTAACATACTGCAGCTTATGTCACAAATTTTGTCTGAATCAGAATTCAGTACTTTTGAAACTGCTGTTAAAAGTTATGAGTTACAGGATGCAAATAAAGATGGGTTAAGAGAAGGAGTGTTAGCCATACTGAGGGACATTGTTGGACCAAAGGTTGATTGGACTAAGATCACTAGTTGTGTGCAAAGAAAGAATGAAACTGTGAGTGAATACACAGAAAGGTTTTGTCAGTCAGCTGCAGCATACAGTGGGATAGCAAATAATCCTGAGGACGTATTAAATCATAAAGGACCACTAGTCCGCTAATGGTTTGATGGCCTTTCATCTGAATACAGAAATGCCCTGCCCTTCCTAGACCTTACATGGTCTAATGCAACTCTGAGAGGCAATTTGGACAGATTAACCACTTGGGAACGAGATTCTGATGTTAAGACAAATGTCAAAATAGCAGCAGCATTGCTGAATAAGGCTAAAAAAGAAAGTGGGCCAAATAAATGTCTTAGGAAGGACATCAAATGTCACTACTGCGGGAAGCAAGGACATTATTTAAAAGAGTGTAGGAGAGGCAAAAAGATACTTGGAGAAATTAACAGTGTTTCTCAGCTCTTACAGAGCCTGCTCACAATACTAAAGCAGCCCCTCCCTTCTACACCTAATCTGTGGGGCAACTTGCTAAGGGTCTAATCATTATGGCTTTGGGAGATTATTGTTGTATTAAATTTTACAAGGATGAAATCTGGATGATGTCTACTATGACTGATGTTTCTTTAGAGGATTTTGTTGTGGTTTAAGAATTGATTTTACAGTTTAAAAGGGGGATGAGTTTATTTAGAATTTAAGATGTTGATAGCTCCTATGTTGACAGGGACAGACTAGGACACATTGACCAGTGAGGAGCCCAGGGCAGAACCAAATGCAATAAGCGTCGGGGGCCAAACCCTGTGGTGAAGATTCCCTCATAGCTTTTTCCCCTCATGTAGTTCATCCTCACCTCACCTGGTCCTTAGGTAACTAAAACAGACTAGGGTAAAAAATAAAAATCTATACGATCACAAGGAAGTTAAAATGATATGATAACAACGATATTTTAAACATAAAATGTAGTATGAGAGTACTGCTCTTTCGTGTCTTTCTTTTTGTGTTGCAGATACTGGACATGACAGTGACACCCTGGTGTGAGTCACCCTGGAAATCCATCAGTGTGGACAAAAGAGTCATTTCGCAAAGAATTTGGAGTGTCAAAAAATAAACATACTGTAACATCTGAAATGACTGTTAGAAGCAAAACACAACGCATCTACATTCAAGGACTGCAGAACTTTCAGTATACAGTTTTGGTTCCAGAAAAAAAAACAGAATCATGATATTCTGTGCCAATTCACACACTTCAAATTTGACTGTAACTTCCAATGTTACAAGACTAGAAGATGGGACATTATGTTAACCAACATATGTCAAAGAATGGACTTATGAAGGGTTAGAATTAAATTATGTGAGAGTTATTTAGAACTCTCAAAGGGGGAATTGTTGAAATATAATTTGAAGTCAATGTTTTTGTTTTGTTAATTATTATCATTTGTATCTGTTCACCTAAATATGAAAGAAACAGCAAGGTAATGGAAGCTATTAGCTGGAATGCATGCCTTTGTTTTCATAGGGCATATTGACCATTTGTTATCTACTCAAAGGGGGATGATCTGGGATGCGTTTACACAGACCCCATCCTGCCGTAATGGTTATCTGATCAAAGGGGGATGATCAGGAATGCGTTTACAGCTGTCCTTTCTTGCCTGACTGTAACCTCTCTTTCATGTTTATATTGTAATCTAAAGGCATTGTTTCCATCTGAAGGGACTGCCCCCTTCGAATGGCTTTAAATGTAATGCATGTATACCCAAAGTCAGACTTGGTAACTGCAGCTCCCCGAGCTCTATGCTCTGATTCCAAGAACGCTTTCTGCAATAAAGACTACTGCTTGAGGAAATCCAAGTCTCCTGGTCTTCGCTAAAAAAGTTTCCAACAAGCCCTAGCCAAGAGCTACATAGCCTCTTGTCCACTAGGGCTGGGTGATATATCAAGTGAGATTCTCATCAGTAGTTCACCAACAAGCTATGCAATATCGCCTTCATTAGTGTGGACAAATCGCCTGCGATAATGAATGCGATTTTGCCTGGATTGTCAGTGAGCTACAGCTCTGTGTAATAAATGCTGCTCCATCTGAAAGCCGGTGATGGCGATTTACTAATCAAGGAATCAGCTTTACTGACAAGATGCATGACAATACCTTCCAATATATCCCCCAGCCATATTGTCCACCAAAACATAAGGATAAGTAAACAATGACAGAATATACATTTTTGAAAGAACTGTTCCTTTAGAATAGTTCACCCAAAAAAATTTTTTTTTATCATTTACGCACCTTTATGTTTTTCTTTACCTGTATGAGTTTCTATATTCTGTTGAACAGACACAAATAAATACTTTGATAAAAGATGGTAAGCACACAGCTGATGGTACCCATTAACTTCCATGGTACTTATTTTTTCTATTATGGAAGTCAACAAGTACCGCTTATAAGGGATAACTGATTGCTTTTGTTTTCACACTGGTTTTCAATTCCCCACCTGCACTTTTACCTCATTCACACCTACAGGTTGCCAAACCCCATTACACAACTAGACCAACATAACTACTCCTCCACTGTATAAGCTAGGGCTGGGTGCATGGAATGATGTAACCCCTTCATCTTGGATATTAGGGATGGGCATTCGATTACATTTTTTTAGTCGATTGTCGGGAGAATTATCGATCGACTATCGATTAATCATTAATATTTTTATAATAAAAAATAATTATTTAACTTTTATAATTCAAAAATGTTGAATAAAAATACAGCATGTTTTCCTCCATGAGACCTTTATTACAAGATCAACTTGTGGAAGACAGTTAAACTAAATTTAGTTAGACAAACAGAATATATATGCGCTTGAATATGCGGTGCTCTAAAGCAGCGGAACCTGCAGCTGCGAGCCGCATTTTTAAACAGAGACCTCATTTGTTCCAAAAAATCATGACCTCTTCATAATTATTCTTTTGAAATCAAAACAGAAGGTCACAGATAACGGAGTATGGTGTCAAATATTGCACCCTGGTGGTAAAATGTTGAATTGCTGCCACACAGTAAAATTCATTTAATTGCTTCAAGACATATGCTACGCTAGGCAACGCAATCTGCATTAGATAAAAAAAGTATTCGATTAATCAATAACAAATCAACTTCATCGACGAAATTCTTAACGATCAATTATCGATCATCGATTAATCATGCCCATCCCAATTGGATATGGCACAATTTTTTTTCCTAAAAGTGGTGAACCTAACATTAATGCCTATTTAACTGTTAATGGATATTAATAGACAGTTTAATATAAAGCAGTGTCACAACTTACTAAACAACCTAGACAGTCTTCTTAAAAGTGTGACATGAAAATTAAAGATGTCCCCCTTGTT
This sequence comes from Paramisgurnus dabryanus, assembly GCF_030506205.2. Classification (NCBI taxonomy): domain Eukaryota; kingdom Metazoa; phylum Chordata; class Actinopteri; order Cypriniformes; family Cobitidae; genus Paramisgurnus; species Paramisgurnus dabryanus. The sequence goes on along the minus strand of NC_133341.1, from coordinate 6,920,651 downwards.
GAACAAGTTTGATCTGAGGTCAAGAGGTTGGGCCAGAAAGATGTTCAAAGCAGCACGAAGCACTTGTCATTCTCACTGGAAGAATAATGCACAGGGGCCAAATAAGCTTTAAGAGGGGGCACTGAACATGGACTGATTATGTGCTTGATGACATGTCATCTTTTGTGATTTTATAGATTTCATTACCCATTTTAGTGCTGATGTGTTGTTGCCTAAAATTTAACTAAAGATTACTGTGCTAGTTTAATATAAGAAATTTAGAACTATTCTTTAACCTAATAATCCTATTATTGAGTAAAATATTAATCATAACACTGCATCTACACATAAATGACATGGTCGATATAATCTAATGATTGTTGTATAAAATCTAATTATGTTTTGCCTGCAGCAGTTCAGAATAAAAAGTTTATAGTTAATATTGATAAAGAATAAATGGAGAAGTTAGGCCTTACAAAGTAATAGCTCATGTCTTTATAAAATGTGACAGGTTAGAAGCTGAGATTTCGCTAAATGCTGAAACTATATCCTTTATTTTTCTTGTTCTATAGCTTGCGTTGATGGCTTATGCACTGCTAATATAAAAATAATATAGTTGTCTTTGTTTATGGAGTATGAGATCTTTACTGGTGTGATAATACCCATGCCCTTCCAAGCTGTCCTCCACTGGAGGGCATTTTAAGGTCAACACAACCCCAGAGGTTACCTGCACCAGGTGAGCCACAACTTCTAACCAGCATCATCTTTTTGTCAGCTTTACATGTATAACACTGACCAGTGAAATGGTATTAACTATAACAATTTTTGATTATGTTTTAAAAAATAAAAAATAAATAAAACACACACATCCCTGTGATGTAATGTCAACTCAAATCTGATGATTTGAGCAATGACACAGAACAGCACAATCGTCAGCATGAATTTATAATCAGCAAATAATTAAAAACACAGTCTTAAATAATAAAACATCATCTCAAAGAAACATGTCACTACGGTAATTGCGTTTAAGATCACAAAATCTAAACAGTGCATCACTAACCATATTGATGGTGCAGTGCAGTGATAGATCTCAACGCCGGCTGACACTCTGAGCTCCCGAGTCGGAAATCCAGCGGCACGGAGCACATAAGCCTGTCTTACGTTGCTGTTATTTGAGAGCACTGTGTTGACAAGTAAAATTTAGACCCCATGCACTTCTAACTTAGCATCTCCACTGATCCTTAACTGATTCACAAGCAGCTCCGCTGTGTTTTCAACTGCAATAGAGGTCACGCTAAGACTCTCGGTTCTGAGCTGCCAATGGCAGCCTGTGAGTTTCCAGGATTGTTATGACCAAGACAAAAAACATTCATTTGTTATAAATGGTAAGAAATTAAACAAAGTGAAATTTTACTCATATACCTTCACGTTATTAAGTTATTTTGGAATCAAAACCATCAATTTCCTTTTACTTTTTAAACAGGCACTATTTTGAGGTGCTGCAGCCTCTTGTAGGACCCCTTCACCGGAAGTAGTGAATGAAGTACATGTGACTTTTTCCTACCGGTGTTGTTAACACCGTGACAACTTTGGTGAATGTTATGATTAAATTGTTTCATTTATTTACTTTTAGTAGCAGAACAAAACAACAATTCACATCTTAGCGAAATAATCCCCGCACGTTTAAAAAAAATGCGTTACCTGCTGACGGATAAGATCAACCCATTCACCTTAATGCCTTATAGTGACCCTGTCATATGTATGAATAGAACTTGAAATGGGAATCTGTTTTTCATTTTGCATTTAATATGTCATTGAAATTAATAAATATATTTTTTTAAATAATTTCTTTGGACCAGGTTGTTTAGACAAAGGCTGGCTACTTTGAAGAAGCTAAATATATAAAATGAATTTACATTTTTCCTTTTGTGGTTTTTAATATTTTGTTGGTGTTACTTTTATACTAAAATTTAAAAACGTTATGCAGGTGTGTCCCAACTTTTTGCCTGGTAGTGTAATATCCTCTGTTCCCTGTGTCCCTGTTACAGTTTACAGTAAATAAGATCTTTCTCCACTGTGTTTACTAAAGACCTTTGTAGGCATATATAGTGGGTGTTTGTTTAACTGCTGTTTGTAACTGTCAAATATGAATGGATTTGATGTTTTAAGAGTGTCATATTTTTCCCTTTATTGTGTTGTTTTCAGATTGCCTTTTAGCTTTTACCACTTTTAATTTGTCTTGTATATGAAGTCAGTAGCTTTCAAAGCATCATAATTTTCCCACCTATGATTGATTTTGGCAAACTGCATCAGAACATTATTTTAGAGGTCAGCATTATATATTACTATTCATTTTTAATATCTCCCTATAGATAATTTATTATAACATGTTAAAATTGCCACTTTGTAGGTGTTAGCAAAAATTTACAGTTTTTGGGTGTGTCCTTTTAAATGCAAATTAGCTGATATCGGCACTAAATGGCAGTGCCGTGGTTGGATAGTGCAGATTTATAAGGGGCAGTATAACTAGGGCTGGGCCGATCCACTTTTCCCAGTACCGATACGATTTCGATACCTGTATTCTGAGTATCGACCGATCCCGAGTCAATACTACTATTTTTCTTGATCCATTTAGAATTGTGTGTGTATAAACACATATATATATATATATATATATATATATATATATATATATATATATATATATATATACGCACACATATACACACAAAACATGTTGCACAAAATCAGGAGAATATCATGTCAAGTGAATTATTTTTTAAATGAGACACAAGTTAAAAGAATGTAAGTGTTCTTAAATATTTATTAATTATTTTTGAGTGGACATACGACTGAGCAAATAATAGTTCAAGTACATTTTAACTTAATTGCGCAAACTGTCACAAAACTTGTTTCATGTGTGTGTGTGTGCGTGCGTCCGTGCGTGCGTGTCTGTGTGTGTGTGTGTGTGTGTGTGTGTGTGTGTGTGTGTGTGTGTGTGTGTGTGTGTGTGTGTGTGTGTGTGTGTGTGTGTGTGTGTGTGTCTGTGTCTGTGTGTGTCTGTGTGTGTCTGTGTCTGTCTGTGTGTCTCTGTGTCTGTGTTTGTGTCTGTGTCTGTGTGTGTCTGTGTGTGTGTGTGTGTGTGTCTGTGTCTTTGTGTGTGTGTGTGTGTGTGTGTGTGTGTGTGTCTGTCTGTGTCTGTCTGTGTATGTCTGTGTGTGTGTCTGTGTGTCTGTGTGTGTGTGTGTGTGTGTGTGTGTGTGTGTGTGTGTGTGTGTGTGTGTGTGTGTGTGTCTGTGTCTGTGTGTGTGTGTGTCTGTCTGTGTCTGTCTGTGTGTCTCTGTGTCTGTGTCTGTGTCTGTGTCTGTGTGTGTGTGTGTGTGTGTGTGTGTGTGTGTGTGTGTGTGTGTGTGTGTGTGTGTGTGTGTGTGTGTGTGTGTGTGTGTGTGTGTGTGTGTGTGTGTGTGTGTGTGTGTGACATATTTAATTCACGCTACTCCAGTGTATTAACTCGGCGAGCACCAAACCATTCAGTTTTTGTGACAAATATCTTCATATACGCATTGGTGCTTTTATAATAGTTTGACTTTTCTGTATCATGACAGTAACAACCACAAGTAACGCACAGTTTCGGATTTGGATCGGCCCCGTTTTTCCGATACTCGATCCAGCAAAAAAGGTCTGGATCGACCCGATATCCGATCCAAAGTATTGGATTGGCCCACCCCTAAGTATAACCCCATTCTGACATCACAAGGGGAGTAAAAATTGAATTACTTATTTTATACATCACATTTCAGAGTGATTTACCAAAACTTAGTTACTGGGATGTTCCTTTTTTTACGTTTTTTAGGTTGATGGAAGCACTGGGGACCCATTTATAGCACTTAAACGTAAAACAATTTCATGATATGTTCCCTTTAAAACCAAAAACAATGTTCTAGTTTAATCATGGTTACCACAATATAACCATAGTTTTGCTACAAAAAAAATCATGGTTACTGTAGTGGTTTTGCCAGTTGTAATAAATAGGCTTAAACTACAAAAACATGGTTAATTGTGATAAGAGTTTAAAGGACAAGTTTGGTATTTCACACTTAAAGCCCTGTTTTCAGATCTTTTGCAGCGATTTTTGTGTGAGCATATCAGTGAACACCTCTGATCACTCGGTGAGTTTCACGTCTTTGTAAACGAAAGTTTAATGCATTTTAGGAACGATTGTTCGAGTGCACCTATGCACCCATTGTAGAGGTGGGAGGTGATAGAACAAACACCCGAAAATTCTCGGGCCAGCATCATGATGTCACACGGTGATGATTTCCAAGGGGGCGGAATCAAAGATGGGGAAGATTGGTCCCTCCCGGAAGCGTGTCCGCCCGGACGGAAGAGTCGAAACACCGGAACTTCCGGTAAACGCCGCGAGGCGTAATCAAGCCGATTAAACACAGGTGTGGATGGTAAACGTAGCGGCTGGGGATTGGACGCTGTGGAGAAGAGAGAGGTATAAAAGACAGCCTTTAATACAAAGAGATGTTCATTGTTGGGGTTGATTATTGGAGCTGCGGTGGCCGTGTGGTGTCAACAAACCATTTCGGTGATAGAGAGGAAGGACCTGGGCACAGTCTTGGAAACAGTAAGGAGTTCGTTTACTGGGAACAAAGCAGAAGAGGAAAATAGAGCCAGCGGTTGAGTAAGTGATAACCCTGAAGAGTTTGGATACGAATGGATTTATGTGCATTACTGTTGTGTTTGGAGAATTGAGGAGGAATGACTTACCCCAATAGTTGCTGATGAAGATCCGAGTGGTGTATTTGAATACGGGTGAAGAGGATCCCATTGGTCTGTAGGAGAAGGAGACAAAGGAGGTCATTGCTAAACCATTGTGAGTAATCAGTGTTTGATACAGTGTGTATTGTGGAGCTGTCTTGTCCAACGTGTGTTGTGAGCTCTCAGTATTCAGGTCGACGGCCCTGCCACGGAGTGGTGGGAGAGCCGGGGAGTAACGATCCTGGGAGGAACACGGGGCGCCACAGCGATGTCTATCTTGCTGGTTTTCGCTTCCAACGCCAACTGGTCCCAGGTGAAACTCGAGGAAGACGGGGTTGCGACCTTAATGTGCACAAAGAATGCTGTGGGTGAGTTTGAGCTTTTGCTGTGAGAATACACTTTGAGTTAGTGCAGTGGTGTGATGTGTTTGAATTGTCGGTAGCCCCCCTCCCTTCGCTGAATCCGCCGTGGGAGAACAAGAGGCTGTGGAGACCGGTTAAACAACCCATTGTATATGCTGTGTGCGTGACCCTGTATTAAAGCTTCAGTTGTGACGTCGGTTCCGGTCATCCTAACTCGCCTCTGCTTATTGTAAGGAGCTGCCCTACTAACCAGTGTGAGCTCCTGGATCTGTAACTGTAATTCCTTTTGTGCCACAGCTAAAAGCCTGCAGAAGAGAGAAAGAACCTGAATACCCCGCCTGTGAAGTACTTACCTGCACGTCGTCATAAGTCGACTAGGTGAGAGTCGAAACCCCAGTGTCTGCTACGAAACCTTCTGTGTTACAGCTACAAGCCTGCAGAAAGAGAGAAAGAACCTGAATACCATGCCTGTGAAGTACTTACCTGCATGTCGTCATAAGTCGACTAGGTGAGAGTTGAAACCCCAGTGCCTGTTACGAAACCTTCTGTGTTACAGCTGAAAGTCTATAGTAGGAGAGAGAGAACCTGAATGCCATACCTGTGAGCTACGAGCCTGTAGAAGGAGCGAACCCGAATACCATACCTGCAAAGTACTTACCTGCACGTCATCATAAATCGACTAGGTGAGAGTTGAAACCTCCGTATCTGCTACGAAACCCTCTGTGTTACAGCTACAAGCCTGCAGAAAGAGAGAGAACCTGCATACCATACCTGTGAGCTAAAGCCTGAAGAAGGAGAGAACCTGAATACCATACCTGTGAGGTACTTACCTGTATGTCGTCGCGGTGAGAGTGAAATTCCCAGTGTCTGTTACGTAATCCTCTGTGTTACAGCTAAAGATTGCAGAAGGAGAGAACCTGAATACCATACCTGTGAGGTACTTACCTGTATGTCGTCACGGTGAGAGTGAAAGTCCCATGCTGCGTCCGAAACCGCCTACTACATACTATATAGTACGCGAAAAGCAGTAGGCGAGGCGAGTAGTATGTCCGAATACATAATATTCGAAAAACAGTATGCGAAAAGTACCCGGATGACCTACTACTTCTGGTTAGATTTTGCAGTGTGCATACGATGGACGCTTCACTATCCCATGATGCCCCGGACGAGGAGTTATCCAACGAAGAAGAAGAGGCACGCGGCTGTTTTCGCGCTGAAAGACATGACGTGATGACGACGTATGTCACGTGATGTAGCAACATGGCGGATGTAGTACGTCCAAATCTTATTCATACTACCAGGATTCATACTATACAGTACCTACTGTTTTAACGCCAAGTAAGTAGGTACTTCATCCAATTCAGTACCTACTATACAGTATGCGGTTTCGGACGCAGCCCCAGTGTCTGTTACGTAATCCTCTGTGTTACAGCTAAAGCTTGCAGAAGGAGAGAACCTGCATATCGTACTTGTGAAGTACTTACCGAACACCACCCTAGGAAAGCATCAAGGGGATACCCAGCCTGACGCCAACAAGACCCCCAGGGCTCCGCAACATTTAACCACCACTTACCTTGTTTTAATCTGCTTCCAGGAGGAAAAGGAGGGTGCCACGGGATCAAGGAGCCAAGGCATAGGAGCTCTGCCCTGCTGCCCCCCCCCCTTTCTTCCCGGCTCACCTGGAGAGCAGAAGGAGATACCCTTATTTTAATTCACCCTTGCCCTTTTTCCTATCTATTTTAAGTAAATTAAATAAAGTGACTTTTAAATTTTACTTACGCTTGTGTTTGTCTGGTCATTGGGTTGACTTTGGGACCTCCTCGAGGTGGAAACTAGGAAGGGGCGTGGCTTGTTTACATCTGTGGTCCGCCCCGACCTGTGACAATAGGTCCAAATTTCAGTCAAATTTCAGTTCTATTTCATCATAAACAATCTGAAAACAGGGCTTTAAGTGTAAAATACCGAACTTGTCCTTTAACTTTGAATGCTCCTAAATTTGTGAATTTTTAAGCTTGAACATTGATTTGTTAAATTGGCACCTGACAGCCATAAACATCTGATTATTAATTTAGTTAAAGGACACACTTAATTAGCAGAAATATGTACATTTAGATGCTTAATTCATGCCATGCCTTAGTGTACATGACCCTGTGCACCATTTTTATGTTTGATATAGAGACCAGTTAAAGAGTAACTAAACCCTAAACCAACTTTTTTTAGTTAATGATCTGTAAGAATGGGGCTTTATTAGTGCTGTTCATTGATTTTAGTAAGTTTTTTGACATTTGGATACAAAGTGTTTCAATACTACAATATATGGTGTAAAACGTCTGAGTGCTGCCCTCTTCAGGTTGAACGGTGGCCATTGCAGTTGAATTTTCCTATTGGATGTTGGGTCCAAAAAAATGACTCGTGACGTAAACAGGTTCAAGCTCACCAAGCCCTTGTTACGATCTCACAACACACTTAGTTCATCCCCTCTATCTCCATTGGGATCTGCCCACTTTTCTTGCATTTTTAAATATTGCCAGTGGGTGAAGTCAGGCTCTGACCAGGGGTTTAGTTACGCTTTTATAAGGGAATACTTTTTTGAAGGACGTGTGTTATTGTAATTACATGTGTAAAGCCAATTTCCTGAATAAAGTTTTACAACAACAAATCAGTACTAAATTCCTATATGCTTTGTGTCAGCATCCTACCCCCTGTTGTTTTGCCTCCTTGTCTCTATAGAGGTCCCCTTAGTTCATCTCTCTCTTAGTTCTTCCTCATGTGGCCTTATTAGGCTTATGTAAGTCACCTGTGCCTTGTTTGTTTCTCATAGAGTATTTAAGTTGTGTTTTTTCCCCTTGTCCCTCACTTGGTTTTTGAGTCTTGGCTGTGTGTTTCCAGCTTAGTTTTTCCTGGCCATTTCAAGCTACCTCAAGTAAGGTATTCTTTATTATTTGAGTGTGAATGTTCTTTAGTTTTATTTTCTCCCCTCGTAGAGTTTTTTGTTTTTCCTTGTAGTTTTCTCATTGGAATTTATTCCTCTGTCTGAGAAGAACTTTTGTTGGATTTTTCATGCAAAACCTTTGTTTTAATAAATCAACATTAGCTGGAGTTCTGCCTTAAGTGTTTCATTTGGGTCCAACATCACTGCCTCTGTGGCCAAGTGGTAGATTTCTCTGATCACCACACCAGAGACCTGGGTTCAATCTCAGCCTGTGACAGAAAAACCAAGTCAGTCATGAACCCAAAAACACTTGGTCCCAAGGACCTGTTTGCAATGATCACTCAACATGAGGCATTGTTTCAGCGTCATGAAGCTGTTCTCAGCTGACAAGAAGAGCTGATGACCAAACACTCTCAACTTCTGGGTGATCTAATGTGTTCCATCTGCCAGCTCTTTGAACGCCTCCCTGGCCCCTCCCCTTCCTCTGTATTACCTCCATGTGGTGACAGGTCTTCTCCAGTGGCGGAGCCCTGACTACCATCTCCCAAACCCTTTCTTGGAGATCCTAGTTCCTGCCAAGGTTTCCTCACTCAGTGCTCCCTCACCTTTGAGCTCCAACCCTCAAGTTTTCCTACAGATCGCTCCAAGATAGCTTACATTATTACACTTCTCTCAGACAAGGCCCTTTCCTGGGCCTATGCAGTGTGGCAATCACAGGATGCCTGTTGTGAGTCCTACGCGGCATTTGTGGAAGAGTTCAAGCGAGTGTTTGATCATCCTATCAGTGGTCGGTATGCTTCCATGATATGCACGCTCTTAAGGCTGTGCAATTGGGCAAGTAGTTGAATTAGTTGAAAGGGGTGTGTTCAAAAAAATAGCAGTGTGGCATTCAATAACTGAGGTCATCAATTTTGTGAAGAAACAGGTGTGAATCAGGTGGCCCCATTTAAGGATGAAGCAAACACTTGTTGAACATGCATTTGAAAGCTGAGGAAAATGGGTCGTTCAAGACATTGTTCAGAAGAACAGCGTACTTTGATTAAAAAGTTGATTGGAGAGGGGAAAACCTATAAAGAGGTGCAAAAAATGATAGGCTGTTCAGCTAAAATGATCGCCAATGCCTTAAAATGGAGAGCAAAACCAGAGAGACGTGGAAGAAAACGGAAGACAACCATCAAAATGGATAGAAGAATAACCAGAATGGCAAAGGCTCAGCCAATGATCACCTCCAGGATGATCAAAGACAGTCTGGAGTTACCTGTAAGTACTGTGACAGTTAGAAGACGTCTGTGTGAAGCTATTTTCAAGAATCCCCGCAAAGTCCCTCTGTTAAAAAAAAGGCATGTGCAGAAGAGGTTACAATTTGCTAAAGAACACATCAACTGGCCTAAAGAGAAATGGAGGAAGATTTTGTGGACTGATGAGAATAAAATTGTTCTTTTTGGGTCCAAGGGCCACAGGCAGTTTGTGAGACGACCCCCAAACTCTGAATTCAAGCCACAGTACACAGTGAAGACAGTGAAGCATGGAGCATGATATGGGCATGTTTCTCCTACTATGGTGTTGGGCCTATTTATCGCATACCAGGGATCATGGATCAGTTTGCATATGTTAAAATACTTGAAGAGGTCATGTTGCCCTATGCGGAAGAGGACATGCCCTTGAAATGGTTGTTTCAACAAGACAATGACCCAAAACACACTAGTAAACGGGCAAAGTCTTGGTTCCAAACCAACAAAATTAATGTTATGGAGTGGCCAGCCCAATCTCCAGACCTTAATCCAATTGAGAACTTGTGGGGTGATATCAAAAATGCTGTTTCTGAAGCAAAACCAAGAAATGTGAATGAATTGTTAAAGAATCATGGAGTGGAATAACAGCTGAGAGGTGCCACAAGTTGGTTGACTCCATGCCACACAGATGTCAAGCAGTTTTAAAAAACTGTGGTCATACAACTAAATATTAGTTTAGTGATTCACAGGATTGCAAAATCCCAGAAAAAAAAATGTTTGTACAAAATAGTTTTGAGTTTGTACAGTCAAAGGTAGACACTGCTATTTTTTTGAACACACCCCTTTCAACTAATTGCCCAATTGCACAGCCTTAAGAGCGTGCATATCATGAATGCTGGGTCTTGTTTGTTTTCTGAGAATCTACTGAACCTACTGGTAACTTGTTTGCCACGTAGCAATAAAAAATATACTAAAAACCTTGATTATTCTGGTTAGTCACATTGTACTGCTATTATTTTGAACAAGACTGTAGATGGCAGACCTCTGGAACCTGGCAAAGTTACAGAGGCCACTCAGTCCCTGCGACTTACTACCTTTTAACACCAGCAGGAGGAGACCTTTTATCTTATTGACTCCCCCGAGTATCCTATTATCCTGGGTCACCCTTGGCTGTGCAGACATAATCCCATAATTGACTGGCCCACTGGCACCATTCTTAGTTGAGGTTTTACTTGCCAACTTACCTGTCTACCTCAGAGTCCCTCAGCCCCTAGTTCTGATTTTCAAGAGTCTATTGTCTATCTCGAGTCCCCAGTGTTTATCATCAGTTTAAAGCAGTATTCTGCAAGACCTGGGCTACCTCCTTATCACCTCACTGCACTTACGACTGTGCTATTGATCTTCTCCCTGGTTCCTGCCCTCCCAGAGGTCGAATCTTCTCTTTATCTCCTCCCGAGCGCTCAGCTATGGATGTCTATATTAAGGAGTCCTTGGCAGCTGGCATTATCTGGACCTCCACTTCTCCAGCTGGGGCAGGTTTCTTCTTTGTTGAGAAGAAAGATGGAGGTCTTCGGCCTTGTAAAGATTACCGGGGCCTCAACAAGATCACAGTTCGGAATCAATACCCCCTACCTCTCATGGCCACTGCTTTTGAGCTGCTTCAAGGAGCTTCAATATTCACTAAGCTGGATCTCCGTAATGCTTACCATCTCATGCGGATCCGGTAAGGGGATGAATGGCAAACAGCCTTCAACACTCCCACAGGCCACTATGAGTATCTTGTGATGTCATTCAGGCTTACCAATGCCCCAGCTGTGTTTCAGGCACTAATTAATGACGTTCTCCAGGACATACTCAATAAATTTGTCTTTGTATATCTTGACGATATACTCATTTTCTCAAAGTCACTGCAGGAGCACGAGGGGCATGTCAGCAGGGTTCTCCAGACTCCTTGACAATCACCTCTACGTAAAACCAGAGAAGTGTGAATTTCATGTAACCCAGGCCCAATTTCTCGGATTCATCATCACTCCTGGCCACCTGGAGATGGAACCCAAGAAAGTCAAAGCAGTCCACAACTGGCCCATACCTGCCACAGTCAAGGAGGTTCAACTTTTCATTGGCTTTTCAAACTTCCACAGAAAGTTCATTAAGAATTTCAGTTCTGTTGTGGCCCGCTTGACAGCACTTACCAAGGGAGGAGGAACCAAGATTCACTGGGGTCTGGAAGCAGCACGGGCCTTTGAAGATCTCAAGCGTCGATTCACTTCTGCTCCTATTCTTTTGATCCCTGACCCAAAGAGACATTTTGTGGTGGAGGTGGACGCCTCAGAGGTGGGGGTAGGAGCCATCCTGTCACAGAGGGCTGAAGATGGAAAATTACACCCTTGCGCCTTCATGTCTCGCCGCCTGTCGGATGCTAAGCGCAACTACCACGTGGGGGATCGTGAGTTGCTTGCAGTAAAACTTACTTTGGAGGAGTGGCGCCACTGGCTTGAGGGGGCTCAGCACCCTTTCCAGGTTCTTACAGACCACAAGAATCTGGAATATCTCCAACAGGCTAAGAGGTTGAACCTTCGGCAAGCTCGATGGTCCTTGTTTTTTAACCCTCTGGGGTCTAAGGGGTTTTTAGGGCCCTGGGGAAGTTTTGACATGCACTGACATTTGTGCTTTTTTCAGTTGCTTAACTCTTTCCCCGCCATTGACGAGATATCTCGTCAATTAAGAGAAAACGCTTCCCCGCCAATGACGAGATTTTCCGTCTTTCCGCAATACCGCTATTACTTTTTAAAACCGGAAGTATTGCCCTATGGCAAGCTGCTGCATGTCCGTGTCTGTTTTAAAGATCGCTCTGAATGGGATCTCTATGAAAAGTCCGTCACAAAAATGGAATTATTTTTGCTTTTTGGTCAAAATATGGTGTTTTTGCAAAAACCTACCCATATTCAAAAGCTGATTGCAAAAGAACCACTAAAGGTAGGATGAAACGTTTTTTTTGTTTGAAAGCAGAGGGTCTGTTCTTTCATTTGGTATATTGTATGTTTATTTATTTAAAGAAGAACATTTTCTGGAAGGCATTAAACTTTGGTGAAAATCATGAAAAACGCTGGCGCTGGCTGGCAACTTTTTTTAAAGACGCTGGCGGTGAAAGAGTTAAAAACATATTAATGGCAAAAGTCTCATAACACTGCGTTCAGCACAAACTGGGCTACAATATTATATGATCAACATGTATGTACATGTTTGTATTTTTGAGAGAAAAATGTTTATGCGTAGTTTTTGAAAAAGCTAAATCTTTAAGTCACTGATATAAGTCCACAAAACCCATACTAAACATGTTTTCCCAAGACTTTTCAAAACAGGATCTAGTAGTCTAGAGTTTTTTCTTCAAAATGATGTGAAAATCATTTGGCCTGCTCATTCACATAAAACAATATATTGATTTACAATTTCTAAGACACTTTTGCTCGGGAAAGGCTGTATGCGTGGGGGTGGGAAAGCTCCTGAATAATCAGTTATTGACAGCTGAGGAACAATAGAGTTGAATAATGAGCCACATAATGAGCCTTGTGGGGATGTTTAACAGGAATGTAACTTTCTCTGTAGTAAAACCATGATAAGGTTTACTTGGGAATTTATAACAAACATTTTCAATAAAATGTAAACACACACACATTATATATATATATATATATATATATATATATATACACACACACACACACAAACACACACACGCACGCACGCACGCACACACACACACACACACACACACACACACACACATTAAAAGAAATATTTTCTATTAATTTCACAAGTATACCTTTAAAAACCATAGTAATCATGGTGAAGGTACTGTTTGGATAGTAGAAACACAACAAGGGACAAGCGTGATAAACGTATCAATGTTTGTTCACAGCCGCCGCCATTACTCCCTCACGTGTTGATCATGAAAGCAGTACAAGGAATGTTTGCACACGCGAGTGATCCTGTGTTTAATAAACTTGCTGTGCGGAGATATACGTCAATAAACAAGGTTTTAGATGTGTTTAGATGCGTCTTAATACAAAGTGCATCAAATGTGAGACATAATGTGTTTGTGTGTGCATTTGGCCGTCGATCGCGTCTGACGGAAGCACAAAGAAAACATTAGCGTCTGGAGATAGTTTTTATTTACAGGCGAGAGTAAACAAGTAGATGTGATGTTTGCAATCGCATCTTTTATAAGAATACCACAAAGCGCGTCAAATGTGAGGCATCGTGTGTTTGTGTGTGCTTTTGGACATCGATCTCGCGTCACAGTGACGAAGCACACACACTCGCGTCTTGTGTTTGTGTGTGCGTTTGGACATCGATCTTGCGTCACACTGACGAAGCACACACACTCGCATCTGGAGATAACTTTAGTTACAGTCGCCAGTAAACAAGTAGATGTCATGTTTCCAGCACTCGGATTAAAACTCAACACAGCACTGAATGGCTGCAGAGACGGAGTCTCCATTGACTGGGTTGACTAATGAATATGGATGATCTCAGCTTTTCTCTTCAATGGAGCGGGGCATGGCTCATTATAGATAATGAAGTAACAGGAGAAAGACGGTACATCTCCCTCTTCTAATACAGTTAACAACGAATTACAATATTTGTTTTCGATTTCACTCACATCATTTAAAAGAAAACATTTCAAGCATTATGTAGACATGTATCTTTTGTTTCTATGACAAGTATTCTTTAAGTTACAGTTAATTTTTCTGACGCGTTTCTGAAAGGACTTCACTGAGGGAGGGAGAACAAAACGCGCATCATGTTTATTTTCTTAATTTTGCGAAAAGCACAACATTCTGTTTTTATTGTGAGTGGACAGAAACACTTTAACGTTTTAAATGATGTATAAGTAATATCTGTGTGTCCAAAATCAGCAGAGTTATCTAAGTCTCTTTGTGGAGTGATTGAAAAATAAAGAGTTTGCGGCGCGCGCGTCGCAGTTGACCCCAGAGTGTTAATCGATTCCAGTTTCTCCTATCTTACAGACCTGGCACCAAAAATGTGAAGCCGGATGCCCTGTCCTGAGCATACTCTCCTGAGACACAAGAAAAGCCTTTGGCATCGATTATTCCTAGCTCTAGGATCATTGCACCCCTTCAATGGGAACTGGAGAGAGGCCCTTGCCCATGAGCCTGATCCAGGTGGTGGTCCCACTGGATGCCTTTACGTTCCTAAATCTGCCCGGGCCCGGGTCCTGCAATGGGGTCATGAGTCTCTTTTGACATGCCATCCAGGAAGTGCTCGCAAACTTGACTTCCTCCAGCGGCGGTTTTGGTGGCATCAATCAAGAATGATGTTAAGGTATATGTAGATGCCTGCATTGTGTGCAACCAGGGAAAATCTACACATCAGCGACCACAGGGATCGCTTCATGCCTTACCTGTTCCCCGCAGACCATGGTCGCACCATTCTCTAGACTTTGTGACAGGACTTCCACCATCCCAAAGCAACACTGTCATCCTGGTGGTTGTAGATCGGTTCTCTAAGGCTGCCCGGTTCATTCCCCTGCCCAAGCTGCCTTCGGCCAAGGAGACTGCTGAGCTCCTCATGAACCATGTCTTCTGCTTATTTGGTATTCCCCTGGACATTGTCTCTGACAGGGGTCCCCAGTTCTCATCCCGGTTCTGGTCGGCCTTTTGCAAGCTTATTGGCGCCACAGCCAGCCTGTCATCTGGGTTTCATCCTTAATCTAATGGCCAGACGGAACGGATTAATCAAGTTCTGGAGACCACCCTGCGCTGTATGGCGGCCAATAATCCTATATCTTGGGCCACCTACATCATTTGGGCGGAATATGCCCACAACACCCTCCAGTCCTCTGCCACTGGACTATACCCCTTCGAATGCAAGTTTGGATATACTCCCCCTTTATTTCCCAAAGAAGAAGCTCAAGTTGGTGTACCTTCTGCCCAGCGCTTTGTCCAACGTTGTCGACTGACCTGTAGAAAGGCCAGGCATAATCTCCTTCAGGCCTCTCAATGATACCAAAGTCAGGCTAACCGCCGCCGCCGGACAGCCCCTAGTTTCCGAGCAGGTCAAAGAGTTTGGCTAGCAACCAAGAACCTACCCCTCCGGGTTGAGTCCAAGAAGCTTTCCCAGAAATTAATCGGGCCTTTCCGCATAGCAAGGAAAGTTAACCCTGTTTCTTATCGTTTGTTTCTCCCTCGTTCCCTTAGAATTAACCCCACATTTCATGTCTCATTACTAAAACCTGTCTTGTTATCCTTTTGCCCCCCTCACAGACCCCCTCCACCTCCCAGGATCATCAACGGCCAGCCAGCCTACACAGTGTGCCGGATACTGGACTCCCGGAGGGTCCAGAACTTATTACAGTATCTGGTGGACTGGGAGGGCTACGGGCTGGAGGAACGGTCCTGGGTTCCAGCCAAGGACATCCTGGACCCAAGCTTGATCTGAGATTTTTGCACCCAGAGGCGAGGATGTTCTGGAAGGAACGTCAGGAGCGATTCCTAAATGAGGGGTCCTGTCAGCATCCTACCTCCTGTTGTTTCGCCTCCTTTCCTCTAGAGGTCGCCCTAGTTCCTCTCTCTCTTAGTTCTTCCTCATGTGGCCTTATTAGGCTTATGTAAGTCACCTGTGCCTTGTTTCTCATAGAGTATTTAAGTTGTGTTTTTTCCCCTTGTCCCTCACTTGGTTTGAGTCTTGGCTGTGTGTTTCCAGCTTAGTTTTTCCTGGCCATTTCAAGCTACCTCAAGTAAGGTAGTCTTTATTATTTGATTGTAAATGTTCTTTAGTTTTATTTTCTCCCCTCATGGAGTTTTTTGTTTTTCCTTGTAGTTTTTTTCCATTGCAATTTATTCCTCTGTCTGAGAAGAACTTTTGTTGGATTTTTCATGCAAAACCTTTTTTTTTAATAAATCAACATTAGCTGGAGTTTGCCTTAAGTGTTTCATTTGTGTCTAACATCACTGCCTCTGTGGCCAACTGGTAGATTTCTCTGATCACCACACCAGAGACCCGGGTTAAATCCCAGCCCGTGACACGTTGTCTCTCTGGATATTTAAGGAAATCTTGTAAATGGTTCAGGGGGATTTTTTTATATTTAGGAATACACCCCCATGAAGCTGTATTTTTGACATAGCATCATGTATTTAATTTTACTTTGAGGAATCTGTAACCAGATCTTCATCATTTGCAAGGTATGCAATATTCTAATTTGATTATATTTGTTTCTTCGTAAATAGTAAATTACAATGTATCCTTGTTACCGCAATGACTGAAATCAGGCTAGTAGCAGACTATTCCAGTCTAGATGGCATAGTGGTACATCAGCAGAGGATTTTGGAGATCAGACTAGCACTTGGCATTAGTTTAAGTTAAATTAGATGTGTGGATGCTAATAGTGTATTTCCTGTTTAGAGTAACATAAATTTTGTCTGACCACTCTAAATCAGATGAGCCTCAACCTTTGGTTATTTCAATAATATTCTAAGTTGCATAGAATATTATGGCACGGTTATACAAAGCTATAATTGGAGAAGACGGTCCGTTTTTGTTTTATGATAGTGGCCGTGAACCTCTGTTTAGAAATAACTATTGTAATAATTAATTGCACCTCTATGGGGACTAAATAAAGTATATTCAGAGATGAGCAAGCATAAGGCGAACTTCTGAGCATATGGTCCAACTTCTAGCAGCGACCAAGCCTGGTTCGATTGTGATGGGCCCTCATGATTATTAAATATTAATAAACAGCCAGTGTGTGAGTCCAAAGCGTAGCCGAATGAACGGATGCGGTAACACTTTATTTCGATAGTCCACTTTAGACATTTTACTAACTATAAGTAACTTTGCAACTACTTATCAACTACCAATCTTTAGAGAATTAGTAGAATGTCTGCTTAATATCTACTAACACTTTATTGTGATGAAATCTCAACAGACATTCAACTGTCTATAAGTATCTTTGCAGGTGCATGTCAACTTATTCCACTAACCCAAACCTCTTCCCTAACCCCAACCCTTACAGTCTACTAATACACTAATGACAGTTAGTTGACGTATAGTTGCAAATTATTGAAAGTTAGTTGACATGTAGTTGCAAAGTTATTTATAGTTAGTAGAATGTCTAAAGTGGACTATCAAAATAAAGTGTAACCACGGATGCAATACCAAGTAGAGCTAAATCAGAATAATCTTACATCCACCAAAATTCTGTAATACTGTAATTGTTACTAATGATCAATCCGATTTGTATTAACTTTATCTTTTGGAGTCAGATAACACTACCTAAATTGCATAATGCCAAAACGTCATCAATTAGCGCCAGAAAAGACTGAATGCGCTAGAATTCTTCACCATGCCATTGGTTTCTGCCATTTGGGCCAACGGATGGATGGGTGTAATATTTTTCCCCTTACACATGTATAAAAGGATAAGATATGCCCCTCATACAGTCCCGCTGGTGTCAGCACCAAATATATATATATTTTTTTAATCAGCATAAATTTTCCTTACAATATATCCAAACTCTTCAGATATTTAGAAACATGCCTTGAAGAGAATGTCAAACCTACGAGTATATTTAATGACAGAGTCTTTATAATATTTGAAATTCACAGGTGTTAATAAATGTGGTTTTCTTTTATCATTTTTGGTTTTTACAGTTTGATGGCAAATTTCCTTCATTGCTATCCATACGGCATGTTTTCTTTTTTTTTTTAGAAAAGCCATATCTGGGTCAGAAGAGAATCACAGTAAACATTCACAGGCATTTCTGCTTTTCATCCTAGCTTTCTCCTTGGTGTCTGTTCCCTTATTTCAGCTCTGCAATATAAATATAAAACACTACTGCCCAGCTTTTGTATTTCAAACCCACTTGTTTCTAAAAGGCACTTGTTATATTTCATGTTTTTTTTAACCCTTGTGCATCAATTTAAAAAAGTTACACATAGGTTCACAGGGGACAAAAATGTCCATGTCCAAAAAGTGTCATAAAAATATTATAGATTTATATTTTTTTCCACTTTCACTGATGCCATTCTTTTAACCAGCATCAGCTCTAATCACAATGACCAAACATTCATTAATTTTCCGAATTTTAACCCTTTAAATGCTGGTTTGTTTACACAATGTCACTGCTGTTTTTATGAAAAAAAAAATTTAATTATTTTCATTTTACTAAATGCTAAGTAGATTTTTTTTCTTTGAGTATTACAGCCTTGGATATGTCAATGATTAACAACAACATTAATTTTTATGCATTCATATTTTTTATGCAGTATCAGATAAAAAAAAGTTACCTCTCAGGTCCATAAAGGACAAAAATGTCCATATCAAAAAAGTGTCATAAAAATATTATAGATTAATATTTTTTTCCACTTTTACTGATCCCATTTTTTAACCAGCATCAGCTCTAATCACAATGACCAAACATTCATTAATTTTCAGAATTTTAACCCTTCAAATGCTGGTTTGTTTACACAATGCCACTTTTGTTTTTTATGAACAAAAACGACACCTCCTTTGCAGCGGTTGTAGTCTTGTGATATCCAGTACAATATATTTTTTTTTTCATTCAAACACGCACACACACACACGCACACACACACACACACACACACACACACACACACACACACACACACACACACACACACACACACACACACGCACGCACACACACACACACACACACACACACACACACACGCGCACATTCTGGTTTCCATGTTTTGTGGGGACATTTCATAGACGTAATGCATTTTATACCATACAAACTGTATATTCTATTCCCCTTACCTACCCCATTCTCTAACCCCAACCATCACAGAAACCCTTCTACTACTTCACATTTTTAAGAAACATCATTCTGTTTGATTTATAAGCTTGTTTTCTCATGGGGACCTCAAAATGTCCCCACAAGGTCACAAAAATACTGGTACTCCTATCTTTGTGGGGACAATTGGTCACCACAACGTGATAATTACCAGGTACACACACACATACACATAATATTTTCAGTACACACATACAAACCACACTCTGACATCCATACCAACACACCCACACAATTATAGCTTCATAATATATCTAATTGGCTCTATAATATGCATAAGCAGAAAACAACAATAAAGCGATAATTTGCGGTAACACTTTATTTCGATAGTCCACTTTAGACATTTTACTAACTATAAGTAACTTTGCATCTACTTATTAACTACCAATCTTTAGAGAACTAGTAGAATGTTTGCTTAATATCTACTAACACTTTATTGCGATGATATCTCAACAGACAATCAACTGTCTATAAGTATCTTTGCAGGTGCATGTCAACTTATTCCACTAACCCAAACCTCTTCCCTAACCCCAACCCTTACAGTCTACTTATACTCTAATGACAGTTAGTTGACGTATAGTTGCAAAAAATTGAATGTTAGTTGACATGTAGTTGCAAAGTTATTTGAAGAGTTTGGTTCCAAAACGCAATAAATCCATTTTGACAAATTTTGGTAAAAACATGTTTTCTATACCAAGAAAGTGACAAGATGAAAACCACTATTTTCTGTTACAAACTTTCACATAGCATCTTTAGGTTATAAAAACATAAAAAATTCAAATCCATAACTTGATTTTCAAAGATTTATTATAAAAACTGATTATTTTTTTCCACAAAATGCAATAAATCCATGACAAGTTTTTATTCAAAGTGCTATAAATCTATTGAATCAATAGCCTATATAAATGTACATTCATCTTTGCCATGTTATATTCATTTAGTTGACTAGTTGTACACACTAATTAAAAATATAAACATTAATGTCATTAATCAAAACACTTACTTTGTCATATTAAGAACACTGTCATTGCTGCAGTTATACTTGACGTCGTGGCTTAACGTTTTTCACAGCGATCAGCTGTAAAATGTTTTGGTCCTGCTCGATTTTCGTTGACTTTGAGTAAAATTATGGAAAGTTTTTCATAAGATCCCCTGGGGTCAAAGTGTTAGCATGACAGAAGCTTGATGCTGTCGGCCCGGGCAAACAAGCACCCGTCTCTTGCGTAAATTATTAGATGTTGATGGCTTACGTTTCTTTCCCGTCACAGAAAACCATCACAGGTTTATCAATGCCATTAAAGTATTATTTTGTTTTTGTTTGTTTGTTCACGAAGTACATAGTAGATGAGGATAACTAGGATTCCGTGTACTCAGCGCGCCGCCATTGTTTGTTTACATTGCGTGAATGGTGCGCTGCAATCTGTGGAGTGGATTTATGGCATTCTGTAGAAAAGGGAGTGGCGTTTATTGCATTTTGGAAAAAAAGGGAGAAAAGATGACAGAATAACACGGCGGATAATGGATTTTGCGTAAAATTAAGAATTTACTTTTTAATACTGACCTGATATAATACTGATTCTGGCAGGAACTCATTTTTTTCAAAAATGGCGTTTATTGCGTTTTGGAACCAAACTCTTCATTTATAGTTAGTAGAATGTCTAAAGTGGACTATCAAAATAAAGTGTAACCTAATTTGCTTTATATGCCAAACCTAAAAAAATGGCACCATCTGGTAAAAAATAGTAAAAATTTAAATTTTGAAGCCTTGCCAACAGAATGAAAGCCTGTTAACAAAGATTGCATCATTTTATAGTTGAATGGCACCGGGATTAAAAATTGTAGTTTTAATGGGTTTCAATGGGGACATTTTTGTCCAAAAGGTCCTGAGAGGAAGTATTTTGTGTACCTAGTAGGAAATAGATTTTTTAAAGGAAATGAAGGTGAAATATTAAAATTCCAATAAAAATGCACACCTGTGGCAAATTTTATGCAGTTAGCATTAACGCAGGCAAAGTTATCAAAAAAACAAAACTGAAAAGGACAAAAATATCCTCAAGGATGCACAAGGGTTAATGAAACATTATGGGCCCTATTTTAACGATCTGAAACGCAAGTGCGAAGCGCAACGCGCAAGTGAGTTTGTGGGCGGATCTTGGGCGCTGTTGCTATTTTCCCGGCGTGAGAAATAACTCTTGCACCGGGCGCAAATCAATAAGAGGTTGGTCTGAAGTAGGTTCATTATTCATAGGTGTGGCTTGGGCGTAACGTCAAATAAACCAATCAGAACGCTATCCAACATTCCCTTTAAACGCAAGGGCGCAAGTTCCATGGTGGGTTGCTATTATTATGACGGATTTACCAGGCGTACACCAGGAGCGGTTCACAGCCGAGGAGACCCACGTCAAAGACAGAGAAGTTGTTTTGTATGGGGATAGGAGAAACCCGCCCAAATCAGCATAGGTTAAACAGGCGTGAGAGGAAATAGCCACAATTGTCTCATCAGCTGGCATCCCCATCGTTGCGCCAGCATAAATCGGGCACGCCGTGTTACGGGAGGTGGATCTGCCTCTACACAGACGCCAGCAGAGGACATCGCTGCGTCCACCCTCACCGCTGAAAGGGTTTGGGGGCTTTGAAATCGGACCCAAGAAACGCAAGCAAGGTCCAACCCCAAAGTACTCTTACAAATCAAGTTCATATACATTAAGGTTTCTTATGAAAACATTTTAATTATTATTTACATAAAATAAACGTAATACAGCCACACAACAAAGTTATGAAAATATTTTAATCGTTATTTGCATGAGAATAAATAAAAACTATCACCACAATGCTCACCACTATGATTCCCCTTATCTCGTGTATTAATATTTTTAAGTGTAACAATTTATGATTTGCAAAAATAACTGTTGCATCTGTGTAGATTAGATAAGCAAAGTGTATGCGCGTTGTGCACGCTATACATTATGGTCAAGCATGCGCCCTTAAAATAGCATAATGAACAACGCGCAACGCGCAACTGACTTTAAACTTTTTTTTCTGGTCAGTGGCGCAATTGTTTTTTGAAACTGCAAAATAGCATCAGGGATGGTTTGCGCCGGAACACGCCTCTATTTTTGCGCTGAACCACCCAGGGAGCGCAAGTTCATTCCCTAGTTTGCCGACGTGCTTCTGTGACGGGAAAAACCCGCTGTGCGCCGGGGCAAAATACGAATGATACATGCGTCACGGACAAAGTCAATTGCGCTGGGTGCAAGATAGAGCCCTATATGTATATATGTGTATATATATATATATATATATATATATATATATATATATATATATATATATATATATATATATATATATATATATATATATATATATATATATACTGTATATATATATATATATATATATATATATATATATATATATATATATATATATATATATAACAGAATTGTGTTTGAATGATGTTTCTTGGAAATCTGAAATAGCAGAAAGTTTTATGTGAGGGTTGGGGTTATAGGGGAATAGAATATACACTTTGTACAGTATGAAAACCATTACGTCTATGACATGTCCTCACAAATAATGTAAACCACTGTGAGTGTTTGTGTTTGTTTGTTTTTGCTATATATACAAAAATACAGTTATACCCCTATCAATGCCAATAAAATATTAAAATACACTTTTTCCAGTTTTTTATATTTAATCATCATACACTCTTCCTCAAAGAACCATTCAGAAGAACAATTTCTTCCCCACTGTTTTATAATCTAAATAACAATTTTATATTTTAAACATAAAGGTTCTTTGGATGTTGTAGGTTCTTTATAGATCCATTCAGTCAGTAATGGTTCTTCCATGATATTGTGTGTGCAGAATGGTATAGTGTAATGGCTATTGACTATGTGTCAATTTATAATTTGTTATATATAAAAACATTATTAGTATAATATTATTATTATTAATATTATTATTTAAATGCACTTATCTACCTTAGCTTTATACAGGATTTATTTTTTCTGTTGTTTCAAGCAAAGGAAGTGTGGCATTTACATCCAGTCCACTTAGAAATATTTTACATTTCCTATCAAATGTCATACAATTTTTCTAGAGACATAATATTGTATAAAGGAATTAAATTGGTGGTGCTTTTCCTGCATATACACTCTCAATGTAAATGTCACCTCCAGTACATTGTTAACATTAGACCCTGCTCTTATGCCCCAAACATCTTTTACACAGGGAATGATGGAAGAAATACTATGAAAATAAATGTATGCTTCTTGTACATTTTTAGTGAAACCACAGGGAAAGAGTGAATTTTTTGGCTTTAGGCATGTTCTTGAAACAAACACATTAAATTCTAAATATATCTTGTAAACACATCTTTCAAACTGTAATGCTGCATATATTTCTGGCAACTCACAGGCAATGGTGTAACAGGATTATTGCGTTTAGAAAAGCATGTCTTTCTTAACGTTTAGTGTTTTCTAAATGAGGCTTTTTCAACATACACCAAGCCGCTTTGAAAGATGGGTGGACCATCTCGAAGAGGCGCGCTTTGTGGGCCCATTGGGTCAGATAGATTCCCTGCTGTGAACTCCTACACCTTACAATTCATCTAACCCTACTGGTGCCCACTCTGTTGCCCATGGGCGGCGCTAGAGGTGGGCTAGCGGGGCTTGAGCCCCGGATCTATTTTGTAAAGCCCCGATTGTTATAATATGCGCGTCACTAATTTTAATCTGTTAAAATATTTTCTATTACACCCAAACTGTTAATCTCTCGTCAAGAACTGTCAACTTGCTTGTTTGATAATTTATGTAAACGGTTAAAAACGCGTGTTATAGACCTTTCTTTTCCCTTCCAAAGCGCGTGAGAGGTGGCGCGTCTTTCGTTGCTATGTACGCAACCATGAGCGCGCTCTCCGTGACGGCGAGTAAACTGAATGCGTGATCGGATTTAAATTGCTCATATGCACCACAGGTCAATCATATCATTGCCACCATGCAATCAGTTAATCTTGTCGGGACTTTGGAGTTTTCGTCTAGAGAAGATCTGTTACTCTCTCTGTCTGTGGGGTTACTCAGCTGTTACTCAAAGAGCTGCGCGGGGTTATTTCACGCCAAGTCACAGCTTATAGCAACACATATACTGTAGAGATGGAGATGTAACACATACTAAACCACGGATTAAAAATAGAGTCATCAGTGCCCAGGTTAATGAAAGAGGAAAGATGAGGAGAAAGGTGCAAAAAATAAAAATCTGTATGCTATGAAGCTCACTCATCTCAATATTGTATGAAGTATATATCATTATGTTGCTTGCTGTGTCTGTGCTTAAGTTACACATAGAGCAGTAGCCTTATTCAGTTTAACAGAGATTGAACATAACCAAGTCAAGTCTGTAACTTAAAAAAATCCTAAATAAATCAAAACAGAAACACTACCTGGTTGCAGAAAATGTAAAATCATTAATACATTCATACTCAGGAATTTAATGTGTTAGTTTAGTGCCAAGTTTTTAATAAAGTTATTTAAGATAATGTTAAGAAAATGTTTATACTGTTAAATATACAGTGCAATATAAACAGTGCTTTCTGTGGTAAATAATAGAAAAATATGTAATTTACAGAAATATTGTGTATTTTATGTTAAAATAGCTCTGCAGCCCTGCAACGAGATGTCAATCTTGGGTTTGAGTTTGAGATCCAGGAACATATCCTGGATGAAATTCTTATTTATCCTGGCTGAATTAAGAGATGAGTGTGAAAGGGGGAAAATATGACATTAAAAAGAAATCCAACAAGAAAAATTAAGATGTATATTAAAGAGAAAACAGTTGTGGATAAAATAAAGGAACAAGGAATTAAGTGGAGAGTAAAAAAAGAGCCAATATGTTAAGAAAAAAACTGTTGGCCCCCCTTTGACTTACATTAGTCAAAGTCATGGGGGAGTAGTGTTAGGTTTACTAATATTTTTTAAAATATATTATTTTGTGTTCTGCAGAAGTCATATAGGTTTAAAATGACAAGAAGTGGGGTAAAAGATGACAGAATTTTTATTTTGAGGTGAACAACTACTTTGATATCAGTGTAAAGTGTTCTCAGTTTAACTCAGTGGAACATTGTTAATTTAATGAGCACTATTAAAAAGTTAATCTGTCAAAAATAATACCACTTAGAAAATGTTTATCATGTTTTAGCTATTAAAAGTGTATTTTTGACACATGCTTGGATGTCTTTGGGCTAAGCCCCGGATATCCACTGACCCTAGAACCGCCCCTGCTGTTGCCTAATAGCAAAAGCCCCTTAAGCCCAGTGCTGCTCGGCACAGAAACAGAAAAAGACGTTATCCCCATGTCCTTTATGCATATAACTATAAAATAAGCCTCACATACAGTATGCCAGAAAAGTGGATATAAAAAAGTCGAAGAAAATTTCCAAATGCAATTTTTAGAAATCCAGCAGCCACACTAAGACATCCTGAGCAAAAATGGCCTGCTGTGTATATTATATGTCTACTAAGGGTATTAGATTGAATAGAATCTGCCACAGCTCTGCATGGCACGTGCAATCCAGAAATGTGATAATTAAAATAGTGGGGCAGGCGGGCTCTTCTAGCCTAAGCTTTTATATGGAGCCAGTCCGCAGCCTTATTATTTTGCATTGGGTTGATGGCGGACCAAAAAGGAATCACGGACACGCACAGCTGACATGGCACATCATTAAAACAGTAAGATCACGGGGATGAAAGCTGTCTGAATGCAGTACAATTATTTGCTGTTATTTGCATGTCCGGTTCCATACTTCTTTTCTGATTGTATTATGTATCTGCTTTAGAACGATCAGGTTTGTGTCAAAATAAGCAGAAAATTATTTCAAGGCACCATTTTCGTGGCACCATAGGATAATTTGCACTGACATTCCTAATACATAATTTAATTTAGCCTTTTTTTTTGCCTAATTTATCTGTCTGTATGGGCCTACCATTTTTTTCTGTTTGAAAGCTTTTCAATGTACAAATAGATAAACACAATTTCATGAGACATACATATCTGTAATATTTTAGTCACTGATCTAAAGTTTGTAAAAACCTTTAGAAAACAAAATGTTTTGCAATGATAAAGAGCTTGGCCTTTTGGGTAAAGAGTGTTCGGCCAGAATTTGACCTTGACCTCTCAGCGTGTTATCTGCTGACCTTCTTTTGTTAAAGTCAAATTGATTAGTTATCCCCAGAGACCAGAGCTCACTGACCACTCACCTCATTCTCTTTATGGGACTTGTTTATTTAGCAGATTTTTGTTAGTGTCTGTTTTTCTCCAAATAGGCCTACTTCTCCATTCATCCCCCTTTTTGTCACAATATCATTAAAATGAAATTAAAAGAAAAATGTTAAACTGATTTGATTAATCAAATTTACATTGTGATGTGCCCTTTGAAATCTGACCTATATATATATATTGGACCAAGTTGCCCTCACAGACTCTGTGAGGTGCCCGCCAAAGCACATTCTATTAAAAGTCTCAATTGTAATATTTATTCCTTACATATTTTTTATATTAGCTTGGCTTATTTTATGTATGTTAACATTTTAAACAATTATAAAACATATTAACAAGTAATCGTAAATAAAACCAACAAAAGTTAAACAAAAGAGTGTTGAGTAGACTCTTAAGTAGCCGTCCAGATTGTTTTATCCATTGTGTTAGCCCTTTTTTTTACAAAAAGGTTGGAGACCCCTGATTTAAACCATAATAAAAGGAACTACCAATTTCTACAACGGTAACTTAAAAAAATATTTTGAATATAAATCAGAAAATTTGAAGCATTATTACATTAAATGTAATAATATAAAACAAAATTACAGTTATAGTAAAATATCCCCAAAATAGCAATTGTAATCCTTTAGACCTCATTATTTATTCAAATACAACAAGCTAATGGCAGGTCTCCAGCAGCATACCTTCCAATATGTTTATATTTTGTGTAATACATAATAGATATAAAAAATATAAGATGTTTATACAGTGAGCATATAATATCTTACGGAAAGTGTGATTAATTTATTTGTGACAATGGCACGAATTTCTATAAATAGTTTTTTTGTGTCTGTTGCTTGACTATCTTATTGTTTAATTTTATCTACTGTTTTCTCATTGTTTTTTCCTATTTTCTTACCATTATCGCTTGGGGTTGGGGTTAGAATCACTTTTGTTACGTTTTTTCACATCCTTACTCTAACCCCAACTCCAGGCGAGAATAGTTTTAAAAGCGGAAGAAAAAAAGTAGAAACCAAAACATAAAAGTACATCCTAACCCAAACCCCAAATCTAACCCCAAGTGACAATGATTTAAAAATAGGGGGACAAAAAGAGACTACAAAAAAATGACACGCTGCCACCAGCAACCCCATGCACATCTTTAAGAAACAGGCCTGTGTACTGAGCATGCAAACCACCCTTTAACAACAACATTTTTTTTAAATTTTAGTTTTTAAGAAAAAGTTTCTGTCCGGTCATAGGGTGGGGGCTGGAACTTTAGCATAACAAAAACCCTAGAGCATGTGAACTTGAGGAACCTTTCGACCCTGCAGCTCAACGTATGAATGCCGCTTGGGCCTCTTCATAGAGTATCTCCACCACTCTACTTTTTGTGGTTAAATTGTTAATTAATAATTTAATAATAAATTTTTCAATATGCCCTTTTTTATCTTTTATCATGAGATGCATTCACAGCCTTTGGTCCTTTTTACACAAACATATCACACCCATATAGAAAGGTTGTTCACTTTCTTTTTTGTTGTTGGTTAAGATAGGCAGCTGTTGTTCTTTGCACAAATAAAATGCATTGTGTGTGCTAGCAGTGTGTACATCAATGACATAACATCGCAATTAATCACTTATGGTCATTATGACACTACACTTTAAATAAATGGTGTTTAATAGCGCCAAAAGCTCGTAATCATAGGGTAGCTATTTTAAGTATATAGCACCTATAAAGCAGCTATGAAGAACCATACGGGGTGATATAGCACCACTATAGCACCACATACACTGTAAAAAAAATCTGTAGAAATTACAATGTTATTGCAGCTGGGTTGCCGGTAATTTACCGTAGATTTAAATTTATGTTATTTACTGGCAAGAGTTTGTTCAAAGTTAAATAATTTTTAAATATTAACAAGTCTTTATCTGTACAGAATAAAACTATACAATAACAGCCTCATGCAAAGCATTCTGGGAACCAGAAATCATCATCAACCTTTTTCAGTTTTTTGCATCAGATTTTGTTTCCCAGAATGTTTTGCTTGATGCTGTTTTTTAGTTTTACTCTGTAAAGACAAAGACTTGGAAATGTTTAATGTTCATTTAACTTTGAACAAAATGTTGCCAGTAAATAACATACATTTAAATCTACGGTAAATTACCGGCAACCCAGCTGCAATTTCTACTGATTTTTTTTACAGTGTATGGTTCTAAATAGCACAATATGGTTCTATACAGGTGCTACACAGGTTCTACATAGGCGCTATATGGCACTTAAAATGGTTCCCCTATGATAACAAGCCAGTGAACCACTTTTAGTGTACATCAGGAATATCAAAACGCAATGCATTTTATTTTTGCTCATATTTTAACCCTCGTGGGGTGTTCATACTTTTGTTACTCGGGCAATGTCTGTGGGTCTAGTGGAGAATACGTGTGTATTTTTAATGTAAAGTGTGGTTGTACCACATATCCCTATACTTACGTTTTCATACACATTGAAAAGTATAATATTGACATATTGACAGGATTAATACGTAAATTATTTACGTATTAGCAGCTTTACAGACATGCAGATTTGTACCTATTCCTATTCATAAATATTAAAATCGAGGGCATTGGCATGTCTTACTAATATTAATGACATGTTTATTCAATTACATAAAATGAAATGTTCATGACTTCCAGAGAATTACATAATATTAAACTTGAAACCTCATTTATCCATTTTGAAATATTTAGTGGTTTGATCTTGAACCCAGCTCTCAGCAGTGACCGTAAATGGCAAATCTCAAATTTGTTATGAATTCAAATATTGCGCCTCAAGAAGCTTGCGACACGGCAATGATATCAAACGCTCATTGGCTCGTGCTACGTCACAGATTTGCGAAAGTGTCGTCTTTCTGTCAATGTACAGTGGACCCGAACCCCACATACACACACAGTTTACAGTCATGGAAAAGTTGTTTATTTTAATGTTCTTTATAGAAAAAGACCAATGAATCCGTGGTTGATAAAACAATTTAATGCATATTTTCTGTTTTAGTAAACATTAAAAACACCACACAAAAAAACTGCATTGTTCACATAAATGTCTCTCTCGCTCTGTGTATGTTTCTCTCGCGCATTTGCGGTAAATGTGGCATTCATTCTTCCTAAACAAACCAACACAGGTCTAACATCTATTTTAACCACTGGCAATGATTGTGACTTTCTAACAAGCCTGCTGTATGATTGCCCTCTAGATTCCTCTCATTTTGCAAAATGTCGTTTTGCTTTCTTGTCATTTTCTCTTGCACGTTTGGAGGTCCTTAGCAAATATGGTAACTTAAATAAGAGTGACGTCATTGTACTTATAATGACAGGATGATGTCAGTACAGTGATGGTGTATGCTAATGACTCAGAGCCTAGGCTGAAGTATATTATTGATGAAGATCAGGGGCCGTATTCACAAAGAATTTTAAGGCTAAAAGTAGCTCCTAACTGGCGAATTTAGGAGCAACTCCTAAAAATACTGGGCGTGTCACTCCTAAATTTACACTGTAAGCCCGGATAAGTTGAATATACTTAAAAAAATGAAGCAAACTTGTTGCCCTAAAAACTTTAAGTAATGATTACTTAAACATATAAACTGTTCTAACAACAATTTTAAGTTGAATAGACTTCTTCCAATATTCCTGCACTCTTAACCCAGATTAGTTGACATTACTAGAAATTTGTGAGGAAACCCCTTGCATATAACTTTAGTTTTTATCACTTTATATTACTTTTGATGTTATAAATGGTATTATAACACAGAATTGATGACTGATTTTAAGTCAGTCATTGAATAAACCTGATTCTCCACAGAAACACACACAAAACTGTGTTTTTGACATGCATTGTCAGTACAGTGGAGAGAAATATAATAAAATGTTTTGAACAGGGTTTATTTACGGAAACACTGATCACCTGAACGGTGACTTTACAAAATTATAATTTACAACAAAACAACATCAATAATGTAAGAGCTTAAACCTATATGACATTTTATTAACAAATATTTAAGTAGTGAAAGTTCTTATCAGTTTTTATTCTGTAAAAAAGCAGAAAATAATCAAAGAATTCAGGCGCAAAGGATTATGGGTATTCCTCACAACATGAACTAATAATTTTAAGTTCATTCTACTTGAATGTTTTAGTTTAATGAATTTTGTAAGCTTAAAAGTTAAATCAACTAAACCTTTTTAAGCTTTGGCTTCAAAACAGAAAATATTAAGTGATGTGTATTTGATTGTTTAAGTAAAGACAATATCAGGGTTAACAGTGTAGGACTCCTAATTTTTTTCACTAAGAGTAATTCACAAAGCATTTTAGCCCTAAAAGTAGCACCTAAGTCTGGGACAGCTTAAAAGAAGTCGAGAGGACTCCTAACTCACTAATGGCGCTTTTCCATTGCATAGTACCCCACGGTTTAGTTTAGTTTGGGTCGAGTCAGTTTACTTTTGGGAGCTTTTCCATTGGGTGCAGTACGTAGTACCCGATACTTTTTTTCGTACCACATCGGTTGGGGTTCCAAGCGACCCGAGCTGATACCAAACGTGACGCGAAAACATTGTAGATCACTGATTGGTCTGAGAGAATCGTCACGTCATCGCTATAATGTAAATATTAGCTTTAGCTTACTGCTAGCTTGCGCTGTCTCAAGCAAACATGTTGTTATCTGTGTTCTGCTATAAGTTTCCAAACACCCTTTTAGCGATGAAAAACATCCGCAGGTTGAGAATCCGGGACACCATAACAGTTTTTTCCAGACTTACAGTTTGTGGCGGCACATTCGCGACGTGCACGTCCGCATTATATATGCTTATATGCAACTTAAATGAGGCTCAGCGGAGCGCCGTCGACTGACGCCACGGGTCGGGTGTTTGAACAGAAACTGTCATGTGAGACAGAGGTAGTTATAAACGCGATGTGCAAACATCTATTTGTGGTGGCCAATTTGAATTTTGTGGCAGACTGAGAAATAAATGAATGTATGGGAATGTACAACAACGCTCTCACGTGTATGATGTCACTGCAGTAGGCAGCGTAAATATAACGACACGCCTATAATCCCTCCCACTCCGAAGTGATACTAAACTCGATGGAAAAGCTAACCACGCCAAAGTGAGGTGAGCTGACCCGACCCAAACTAAACTAAACCGTGGGGTACTATGCAATGGAAAAGCGCCATTAGACCTATTCACAAAGGATCTTAAAATGTCTTAGGTGCTGATCCTCCTTAACATGGACAGTTTCACCAACTCAAAAGCATTGCACATACTTAAAAGCACACTTTAATGTAAGCATTGTTTATAACATTTGTTTCATAATTCATTACATTCATGACAAGCAGGAAGTTTTTTAGAATTACATGAAACAATAATGAAATTAAATATTTAATATTATAGGCATACCTGTTGCCATGCTAGTCTGTTTAAAGGCTGCAATCTCAACCCTCTACTGCGATTGTAATGCATACCACTGCCTCTCGCAGTCGTCCGGGGTCCGCGACACAAGCGGGAATGCTGCATTGATCTGCAACAAATCCTCTCCCATCAGTAATGCGCGGGTTGATCCGAAATGAGCGGATGCCTGAGGTCACCCGCGGATTTTTTGCGGTCCGACTTGCGGGCGGGTTAGTTGAAAACGTTGGTCGGGTGCCGGTTGTTTTGTACATTGACCCGCGCATCATTGTCTCGCATGTCTCACGCTTAGTTTTGCTTGATATATCAGTGCCGAATTTCCCTTTTATTACGTTTCTTTTTTCCAGCACCAACTGGAACAGCAGCAGCAGAGGCGATTCTAGGGTCTATGGGGGCCCCAAGCAGAAAATTCCCCGTGTGTAAGAAGTGTGCAATACTTCTATACAATATCCTTTGCTTAAGCCACTTTTCTACAGTGCAATAGTTACTGCGAAAGATACATATATACAAGTGTAATCTTCATCATACCTGATCATTATTAACATGTTTAGATGCATAAATGGCATAACATGTTTGGAAATAATGACAGCAGAGAAATATTTTCTACATTATACAATGTTAGCAATGATTAATGACTTATTTTTACAAGAATATTTTTACAAGAATATTTTAAGAAACCAGTCATTTTATGACTGCTACTAAATAATCTCAGTCATAGTTACTGCTAACTGTTATGTAAGTTAGTGTCCTAGAGTTAAATATTAGTAAACTTAATATTAATTTCATATCTGAAAATACAGAACAGTATAACACATACATCTGTTGATTTTCTCAGCAACAATGCAGTTCTACAGACTTGACAAAAGGTTTTCCTGAGATTTGTTTGATAATGTTTGAGACCTGACAGGGTGAGGATGTAGTTTTTCTTACCTCCCTTTATGAACTCATCAACTCTCATTTCTTCTTCCCTTTCCCTGCTTTGCACAAAACATTTCTGATGTATATTTACAGAAGCCAATAATGATCGAGTCAAAATAAGATTAGCATTGTTATTTAGAAACTTCCTTTAGTCTCGTCATGTTTTCATAAGCTAACTCACTCGCGTGACGTCTTTTGAATGCGGTTGTGCGCGAATGAACGCAAAGACGCGCGCGGACATGAATACGTGCGTGCACGCGTCATTGCGACTGCTTCGTAACTTTTACAAGCGTAAATTGGGTAACTACATTGCATATAGATCCGTTTTTGCCGCGATTGTCTTTGTAAAGGATTGCACTAGTTAACTGTTAAAATTTAAACTTGAGATTTACACCAGAAGATTTACACTTGGGCACGTGCCTGACTGGAGCTGGACCGGGCACATTAAACCACATGTGGGTACAGAGGGCTGCTCACTTTAGCGCCTTTTATATGCGGTTAAATTGTTTTAAATCACTTGAGTGTTAGCATTTGCAAGCCTTTGAAACACGTGCAAATGATAAACTTTTCCTATTTAAATTTGCGTATTAATCTGGCAATCACATGCGAGCCAAACCGTGGGTTGTGATCCATACGGATCAACTGAAACATCACGACTGAACGATACAACGTCACCCATTCGCTACGTTCATTTTTGAAACTGGCAAGTTATCCACCTGGGTTGGATTTTGACTGGGCTAAGCTAATGTCAATCAACATTCCATCCAATCGGAATTTTGATATGCAGTCATGTTGTTCATCTGTGTAGCTGGCCATCCGAGAAACAAACTCGGGGGCCCTCTAGTGGCTCGGGGCTCCAAGCAGTTGCTTGCCTTGCCTGTTGACAAGGTGCGCCTCTGAGCAGCAGTAACTGATCCTGCATCCAGTTGGGTTTCTTTTCCGTTTTGGCAAGTTCATAATCCACCGTCATTTATTTATTACATTAGGATTCTTCAATATGGGCAACATTTCCTTGCTTTAAGTAGTCTATTTAGGCTAATAGGATGTCAATTAATCAAGCAAGTGTTAATGTAATGTCGTTTTTTATTATTAGGCAATTGGCGGTTTTCATTTGGGTATTAGGCTACCTTGATTTAATTTAATTTCATTCACGACTTTTCTTTAATATATGCATTTCGATGGCATTACTATTATTATTTTGTGTAGGACACAGACATATTTCGATGTTGTAATTCCATGATTTGATGCGTCTGTGTTATGTTACGCATGACAGCCCTGTCATCTAACAACCAATCACCGTGGTCATTGCGAGGCAGCTCGTGCATGAGAATTGACGTCATCCGTAGCAACGAAGACTCACTCTTAGTTTAGGAGTTATAATTTTTCCTTACTAAAAGTAGGTTTGAAAGGCGTTGTGAATAACTTTTAAGAGAAAACTCCTAGCTTAAATCTTTTAGTGCGATTTAGGAGTACTCTTAGTGGTAAGATAAAATGCTTTGTGAATACGGCCCCAGGTCTGTCTCAATACCCCATAAATTCAACACTGGTAAAATATGACTCATCTCACCAAATTAATACATGTTACATTATACAAGCGAGCCTGGGATGTTAAGATGTGTATGAGATTATTCCTTGGAATACTTTTCATGTAAAAGCTGTTGTTGAGAGATTTTTTTCTATGGATGCAACAATGTATTTAGCTATTAAGAAATTTAAATTCATGCTATTTTGTACCAAATCCAGCTGCAAGAAAAAAATAAGCTGCTACAGCTGAGTTAGATTAATTTATTTAATGTGTAAATCTGAATTTTGACTACATAAAATAAAATTCTGCTATGATTGTAAAAGTGGAGAACAATTCTTTAAAATAAAAAGTATACAAATACCAAAAAAATATAAAATATGCCTTTAAGGTTTAGATTTTAGTTTTTTTTTAACATTTACAAAGTGAATTTAAAAAAGTCTCAGGGGTGGGCCTTTGTACAAAAGATTATTGCAAGAACAGAATATTGGATCATACAACTGGAATTTATTCCAACACAGAAAACAATTGTCTTTATGAGTCTGGGGCTTGTTAAATCTCTTGTTAATAGTGATCCAAGGTTGGAGACATGCTGTCTTTTTGTGGAAATGTAAGCCAGTCTGTATTTAAACAACACTTCAGGCATGGAGATGGTGAAGTGTTTTTTTTTATACAGATATCATGCTCTCAGGGTGTTTTGCATAGAGTTAGCCATGGTCAGGCCTTTCTCACACATATGAATACAGGAATAGTCAAATAGAACTGTCGGAGACCACTCCCTTAAGGATAATACAATGAGGATGTGCTGTTTGTGATCTGCAGGTGTCTGTCTTAAAAGTTATTTAAAAACATTGTCTGGTCTAGACTATTAATAAATGTAGACCAGCAGACATCCATGTTAAAATAATGTAGCTTCTTTGTAAAAGCATTATGAAAACATGTCACTAAAATTTCAGTTGCTTTTATTTTTATTTAAATTAAAATTATATGATATTTTTAAAGACACTTGATCAGGGCATCGTTTTGTCATTTTTTATTCCTCCACATATATTCCTTTTTTTATTATTATGCTTTGTTTTGTCTGAAGTTCAAGTTGAAGGTCTTAGGGAGGTTAGCAGATGACATTTGGTGTCTGACCAGGCAAGTAGTGACAGAATATGAAAACAAATGAATGATGTGTCTCTAAGGATTTCAATCGTGCCATGAGCACTGGGTAAGGGGACTTTGTCTAGACCAAACCTCTTTGGTCCCCAGTTCAATTAAATTAAATTCAGTCTTATTTATATAGCGCTTTTCACAATTGGTAATTGTTTCAAAGCAGCTTTACATTAATAGAAGCAGGGGAAACACATACTATTTGACAGACAATATAAAATACAGTGGCTATGAATGAACTTTAAAAGCGAGCGTATTAATAATATCTCGTATTCAAGAGGGTGCTAAGTTAAGCCAATGTTGGCTGACTCCTCTGGGTTGAAAACCCCCCCTAGGAGAAAAACCTCCCGAAAAGTCCTAGGAGGGAAACAAACCCTTGGGAGATATACACTCACCTAAAGGATTATTAGGAACACCTGTTCAATTTCTCATTAATGCAATTATCTAATCAACCAATTGTTGATTGGTTATAGTTGTTCCAGTGCATTTAGGGGTGTGGTCCTAGTCAAGACAATCTCCTCAACTCCAAACTGAATGTCAGAATGGGAAAGAAATGTGATTTAAGCAATTTTGAGCATTGGTTCCAGACGGGCCGGTCTGAGTATTTCACAATCTGCTCAGTTACTGGGATTTTCACGCACAACCATTTCTAGGGTTTACATAGAATGGTGTGAAAATGAAAAAAAAAAAAAAAAATGCTGCAGTCCTGTGGGCGAAAATGCATTGTTGATGCTAGAGGTCAGAGGTGAATGGGCAGACTGATTCAAGCTGATAGAAGAGCAACTTTGACTGAAATAACCACTCGTTACAACCGATGTGTGCAGCAAAGCATTTGTGAAGCCACAACACACACAACCTTGTGGTGGATGGGCTACAACAGCAGAAGACCCCCACCGGGTACCATCATCTTCACTACAAATACAAAAAAGAGGCTACAATTTGCATGAGCTCACCAAAATTGGACAGTTAAAGACTGGAAAATGTTACCTGGTCTGATGATTCTCGATTTCTTTTAAGACATTCAGATGGTAGAGTCAGAATTTGGGGTAAACAAAATGAGAACATGGATCCATCGTGCCTTGTTACCACTGTGCAGGCTGGTGGTGTAATGGTGTGGGGGATGTTTTCTTGGCACACTTTAGGCCCCTTAGTGCCAGTTGGGCATCATTTAAAGGAGACATATCATGCTAAATCCACTTTCTTAGCTCTTAAATGCATTTTGTTGTATATTTGTAGTGTTTAGAAGTACATAAAAGTTGAAATTAGTCTCTTCAGGTGCTTTGTTGATATCTTTATATTCTGTTTTGGTCATATTTTCCAACCTGTTCTGATTTTTCTATTATCTATTAAGTTTTTTGAACAATTACGTCACAGTATTTGCAGCGGAACTGCCAAAGAAGGACATCGACTCCCAACCCAACACTACGAGCAATCCGCCATTTTAAATTTCTTGCTGCGATATTGTAGTCCAAGCTCAAGGATGCAGAAGTTACGAGAGAGTAAATAAAAATGTTCAGTTGTTGAACCTGTGCCTGGTTGAGTTTTATTTTTCACAGAAATGTCATTTTAGTGCGCGAAGCACTTCAAGGATAACTATTTCACCAACCTCCACCAGTATAAAGTAGGATTTGCCGATAGACTTTGTCTGATTGAGGGGTCAATTACTTCTATCTTTGGAGACGACGAGCAGAGCACTTCGGTAAGCTGTAAATAATTTTAAAAACAGTAAAGTACACGGTGGTCATAGTTTATCAGTGCTGTTTCTAAATCCGAATGCTGCAGCCTGTGGATGTCGCATGTGGTCATCAACCCGGGATTAAGTTATAGCATATTACAACAACTTACAATTATTTAACTAAGAATGATAGTCAACTATATAATTGTTAATATTCGGAAATAAGACAGCCGGCATTAACACACCATTGCGATACCTCCATATGAAGACGTTGTTCTGCAGGTTCGTCATCTTCATTTTCATCTCGCTCCATTTCCGACTCTGGCGCGAACATATAAGGCTGGATGGACAAGTCTTCCGTTGTTGACATTTTGTGAATAACGAGTAAATAAAACGTTTCTGTGCCGCTAGATAATTGTATCTCTGCTATAAAACTACAAAAATGGCTGAACGGGGTGGACTTTAACCGAGTGTCACCTCTGCAACCTGGAGAGGGGGTAGGGTATGTATGACGTGCATTTAAAAAGACAGTACCAAAACGAGTTGCTCTCAGATGCACATCAGAAAAGGGGTAGAAAGGGGGCCTGTGGGGCTATAATAATGAGGAATTCAGACCCAAGCATTGCAGTTTCACTTTATATAGACCACAAATAGATGATTTATATGTAAAAAGGACAGATTTAAAAGCATGATATGTCTGCTTTAAATGCCACGGCCTACCTGAGCATTGTTTCTGACCATGTCCATCCCTTTATGACCACCATGTACCCATCCTCTGATGGCTACTTCCAGAAGGATAATGCACCATGTCACAAAGCTCGAATAATTTCAAATTGGTTTCTTGACCATGACAAAGAGTTCACTGTACTAAAATGGCCCCCACAGTCACCAGATCTCAACCCAATAGAGGATCTTTGGGATGTGGTGGAACTGAGCTTCGTTCCCTGGATGTGCAGCCGACAAATCTCCATCAACTGCAAGATGATTTCCTATCAATATGGGCCAACATATCTAAAGAATGCTTTCAGCACCTTGTTGAATCAGTGCCACGTAGAATTAAGGCAGTTCTGAAGGCGAAAGGGGGTCAAACACAGTATTAGTATGGTGTTCCTAATATTTCTTTAGGTGAGTGTATATTTATATATATATTGACTGTGTATATATATATATTTATATATATTTATATGGGATGTAAACAGTATGTAAATGAATAAGGAGATTAAATGGGTTCCGCCAGTGGTCTTTGGTCAGGCATCGGCTGGGCATCACTTTGAAGGACGGCCAGTAGATCATTGGTTTGTTGACCTCCATGGCAGCCGGAACTGGGTCTGTTTGTCTCAATGTCCTTGCGTTCGAAGGTGAGACAGGGAGAGAGAAACAAAATCCTATTAGCGTAGGGGCGGTTCGCATGTAATGCAAGTGTCACACAGCGTTGTGTTTTAATATATGCTCGGTTTAATATAAGCTATCTATGAGCAACTTGTAATCTGACATATTTTGTTTTAAGCAATTCGGTTCAATAATAAGTATCTCTGTCTTATTAGAGTTTAGCATAAGGAAGTTATGTGCCATCCAGTCACTTATATCTCTAATACAGTCTGTTAGTTTACAGAGCTGGTGTGTTTCGCTAGGATGAGAGGAGATGTAAAGCTGGGTGTCCTCCGCACAGCAGTGAAAACTTATGTTATGTTGTTATGATGTCTCCTAGAGGTAACATGTATAACGAGAACAGTATAGGACCTAAAACTGATCACTGCGGTACGCCGTATTGAACCGGGGAGTGATATGACTCTTCCTCATTTACATAAACAAAATGATAGTGATTGGTTAGATATGATCTAAACCATGCTTGCACCTGACCACTGATGCCAACATAGTTTTCTAGTCTATTGAGGAAGATTGTGTGATCTATTGTGTCACAGTCTGCACTAAAGTCTAGTAATATAAGAATTGAGATTTCACCACGATCGGATGTTAAAAGGAGGTCATCTGTAACTTAAAGCAGTGCTGTCAATGTGCTGGGGCCTGAATCCTGATTGGAACTTTTCATATGTACTATTATTCACTAATAATGTGCATAGCTGACTCGCCACTACTTTTTCTAATATTTTATAAAGAAAAGGGAGATTTGAGATTGGTCTAAAGTTATTAAGATCTCCCTGGTCAAGGTGTGTTTTTAATGAGCGGTCTAACAACTGCTAGTTTGAAGTCTGTTGGAACGTACCCTAGTTTTAGCGATGAGTTGAAGATATTTAATACTGGGTCAGACATTACAAGGAATACCTCTAAGTAATTTTGTGGGAACGGGGTGTAATATACAGGAAGATGATTTGGATGATGTTACTAATTTAGAGAGCTCTTCTATTGTAGTAGCCTTAAATTACTCAAGATGTTCGTATGGTAATCTAGTATTAAATGTACTAATGGGTAGAGTGGTGGCT
The DNA here is from genome assembly GCF_030506205.2 of Paramisgurnus dabryanus. NCBI lineage: Eukaryota > Metazoa > Chordata > Actinopteri > Cypriniformes > Cobitidae > Paramisgurnus > Paramisgurnus dabryanus. The sequence goes on along the minus strand of NC_133341.1, from coordinate 6,881,116 downwards.
GCTTGCTGAGCTACAATGTTTTCCCTAATAACCGTAATTTTGTTAGTAAAGAAGTTCATGAAGTCATTACTACGGTGTTGAAATTTAGTATAGGTTTCTGTTTGTTCTTTGTTTCTAGTCAGTTTCGCAACTGTACTAAAGAGGAAACCTGGGTTATTATGATTTTCATTAATGAGCTTGCTAGTGGTGGGCGATACTGCAAAATTTGGTATCGATCCGATACTAAATACATATAGGATATTGCCGATTCCGATCCTTTTTACCAATCCGATACTTTTTACTTTAAAAAATACTTTTGTGTAAGGGAGAGCAGTATTTCATTATTTCTGAGGTGAATGAATGATAAATTCTTTAGGCTTTTTTTATTAAAGTATTGAAGTCCACAAAATTATTAGTTATTAGGAACTGTAGAATTAATTTGTTACAACCTTTTAAAAAAAAAATAAAGAATAACAAAAATCTCTTCCTTTTTTCTGGTTTTAAAAGCAAATGAAATAAAGTAAAATAAAGTGCACACAATTATTACTTTTTACACGTATCAAGTTACAGTATTATTATTTAGAGACGTAAAATAGCTCCACACAACGCTTCTCTTCCTCTCGGCCATCCTGATCTCTCACTCAGTTCGCTGCTCCTCGGCGCGTTGTGTCAGTGAGTCACGTGATGACACAACAACGAATCACAGCAGAGCAGCAGGAGGGGGAGGAGTAGCAAAGTTGGCCAGGATGTGAAAGCAGCGTTTCCTCAGGATTGTAGAGGTAGAAGACACGAGCAAAGTATAATGAACGTAGAGGAGATATATTTAAATTGAAGTATCGATTCAATTACAATTGTATCGATCTGATACCAATACCAGTGTTGGCATCGATACTATCGATATTTAGATCGATCCGCCCACCCCTAGAGCTTGCTGAGATAGGTAGATCTGGCGGTTTTTATTGCCTGTCTGTAGTGTTGAACACTCTCTCCCCATGCTGCACACCATACCTCTAATTTTGTGCTTCTATAATTTCGTTCAATTTTTCAAGCTACCTTTTTAAGGGCTGCAGTATGATGGTCATACCATGGAGCTGGCGTTTTTTCTTTAATTTTATTTTTCCAAATGGGAGAAACGGCTTCCAGCGTGCTAGAACAAACTTTGTTCAGGTTTTCTATTACAATATCCAGATCTTCACAGTTATCTGATACATTTTTCATCTGGGACAGGCCTGGAAGCAGGGTCGGACTGGGAACAAAATTCGGCCCTGGCAATTTCCTCGTGGAACGGCCCACCACTGGACCGACGACCCCCCCCCCCCTCCACACACAATCCCACCGATACCAAAATCGCCCCTCTAACCCAATGCTTTGATTTATTGAACATTAATATTAATTTCACAGTATATTTAAAATTCAACCACCTCAAACTCTCTTTGCCATGAACAAAGCTGACACTGTTTGTCGAAGCACCACAAAAACACTTTACTATTTTTGCACTGTTATATGAAGCAATACTTGTGTAGATGACCCCTTTTATCAAACTCTATTGAATACAATAATATGTAAAGTATATTAATGATAGACAGTGCAGGTCTATAGATTATAAATAGGTCTATAGATTATAAATGTGACCGGTGTTATAATGGTTTATGTAGCTTTCTTCACTTTATATTAGATAGAGCAGAAGCAGTAAAAGTGCCTCTCTTTCTATTTCTCTCTTGCAGATTAAAAGATAACAATCTCTTATATCTAAAATGTTTGCTCAGAAAGCAAAGATGGTTAATTAATACTATTTATAAAAATATAAGAAAGAAAGTGCATTGTGACTTTCAAAACAAGAGCCAGTTGTTATAGCCATAGAAACCAGAGCTTTAACGCATTGGCGCCGACTGGTCGATCAGACCCAGGACCCGAAGTGGCATAATTAAACTGGGACCGACCCAGACCCAACTGCCCCTTTAAAACAAAGACCCGGAACTGTACGGGTCCTCTGTGAAGACCTCTAATGCATACAACTCTGCTCAAGTTCAGAAACATGGACACAACGTGACACTGAGCTTGCCTCGGCTCACACCCAATTCATAGAGAAACAAAGAGCACGCGAACACATACCGAACTCGTTGGAAGAGACACGTGCTCGCACTCAAATGTCATTATCAAATAGTGTCATTATCACGGAAGAACAAAAAAAAGTTATGCCAGATATATTTGGGCGGTTGTTAATATACCTGGGCGACTTTTTCTCGCGGATCTTCTCCGCTCCCCCTTTCTTCTTTTTGGAGCCTGTTGTCCATAATGATTTTTCTTAAGTGCAAGGCTAAATGATGCGCTATCATCACTGTATATTTCCCCATAAACCTAGCGGCTGCTTGGACAAATCCATTTGAGGGGTGGGGCATGGGTGCGCGATCGTAACACACACTGAACCTGTCATGAAGAAGCCAAAAATATTTTCCTATCACCCGCCCCCAAAGCCAAATGCAACTGCATTTATACATGACGGACCGAAAATAAATAACTTAAACATTTTGGCATGTAAAAAAAATAAATCTCGGAGGCCACCGGCACACATGTCGAGCGGCCCACCGGGCATTTGCCCGGTTGTACAGATTACCAGTCCGAGCCTGCCTGGAAGAGTGCTAATAAACCTATCTTTGGTGGTGGAAATTATTGTTCTGGCTAATCAGTAGCATGTTGTGGACTGTGTGGTCCTATTTAAAAGTATGGTGTACGAGACAAGGCTGTGGTCTGAAACAGCATCGCTCTGAGGTGATATTTTGATGTCATTAATATTGAGCCCAAGTGACAGAATTAAGTCTAATGTGTGTTTACGGGTATGCGTGGGCCCTAACAGATTTTGTTTAATACTGAGAGAATTTAGAACATCTATAAATGCTTTTCACTATAAAGTTTTACATAAATAGCCTAATGATTAATACAGCTATTTCCATACTTGATATTTGATTTGACATATTGTGAAATAGTGGGATCTGTAGCTTGTTTGCTAAGCACTATCGTTCTCAAAATTGCACGCTATACCTCTGTGTTTCTCAGCTAGTGGGCCACAGCAAAAAATGGGTCATGGATCTATTCTGATGGAGATCAGGGAAAACAAGGTGGAATCAAGTAAAGTAAAGCAAGTAATAATATAATTATGCATAATGTCAGATAACAGAATAATGTTTATCAATGTTTAAAAGAAATGAGAAAATGTTTTGTTATTTGAATGTTCTGCATCTAATCAAACTAATGTAATGCAAATGATAATACAAATTTGGCATATAGTGTTTGTTTCCCATGCTTTTGCATTTGCTTGCTTATACGTAAATTTGCTGATTTTACCATTCAGTATGTTTGTTTGGTAGATGTCACTACACTCCATATAAAGACATAAGTGAATATACCTTAGTGAACTTGGTGAACCAGAAATAAATCATATAGGAAGCAAAGGGCTTTAACTGACCTGCTATTGACCAATATAAATGTTTTACTCTCACCACCATCGAAAACAGTGGTTAACAGTAAACATCAATGTTACATATCAACACCAAATCATAGTGAGAAAAGATAAAGCTGAACTTGTGTCTGTGTTTTCTACATCTCTGGAGATCTTACAGACCTCACTTACATACACTGCAGAATCAACACTTAATTCACAAAATGCATTGAGACATGTAACATATGTAATAGTACTGATGCACATAAATACAAACACACACAAATTGCTTAATCAGATCATTGGACTTGATACATGTAATAAGAAAAAATGTCCGTAAAAACATTTCTTTATAAAAAAAGTATTATTATGTAAATTGCTGCTGCGAATAAAATAAAAAATATATGGAAGTTACTTGCATTTTCAAATCAATTCACACAGAATTCATTCTACTCATGTATCATGAAAAACCCTATTGTGTTTAGGTTTTGTATGTGGTACAAAATGAGAACTATAATGTCTGTTAAACCCGCTATAGTGTGGCCTACTACAGTATTACTTGTCATTCTCAGTGTGAGGAGAGAGAGTGAGAGAAACCTCACAGGCCATTGCAACCCATCTGTGAAAATCAGTGCAGTATGTGTTCTGTCATAGGGCTCTCTTGCGCAGGTAGATCTGTGCTTTGGAGGACATCACCTAGTATGCTTGGGAATTCTGACTGGCAGACAGACACTCTGGGAATATGTCACACAGTTCTGTCTTTAAAAGTTCTCTTTGTGCCATACAGCTCGACTCTATGCGCGTACATATACGCAAACACACACAAATGCATGCATACCGTGGCATATGCTCTGCTTTTCAGATGTATCCCTCTATTTGTCTGTAGAGCAATCCAAGAGAAGCTCCTATTACATTGCAACTGGCTCTCATCTCTTTTAGCATGAAAGTGTGGAAAGTTTGGAAAGAAAGTGTTTGATATCTCGCCATCCATGGGGAGTGCGTTGTGTATCGCGCCTTGGAGCATTTTTCCCTCCTTTCCGTTTCTCCCTTCTTACCAGTAAAAATAAGATAACACTGACCTGCTATCGGGAGATTAAAGTAAAATACTGCACAGTACTTTCCTCTTTCTTAAAGCAAAAAAGACAGACCAAGTTGTTGGATGGGTTATGGAGTTTTAAAGTTAGATACCTCTTCCTGACTTCAACCAGGTCACTTGGCCTTAAAAGCTCTCGTGGTTGTTGTATTTTCTCACAAATTCAAATATCAACAAAAGGTATATTGAATTTCATTGTTTGCTACTGATTTAGGATTATTCGTAAGCGATTCCAAAGCAATGCTTGCAGGCTTTTTGCGGTTTTACGCACTTTCAGACAATTCAATTGTGCCGAGGAGTTTCGGCAGGCAGATGCATTGTTCTGGGAAGATCTGCTCTAAAGCTGTGTTTCATAACTGAAGAATAGAGCATCAGTCATCATAGATTTACAATGGACATCAGTCAGTCAATATGCCTAATCAAATTTTACCCCTGCCCGTCATTTCTAATTCTTTATTATTTTCAATATCTGGATTTAAGATTATAAGTCTGAGATCATTAATCTGAAGGTTTGGACTGGAACAACTCATAGAGTGAATTCATGTGTTCGTCAGATGCCAGATAGAGTGGCTGCATCACTAAATGATCCAAATGTTGATCCATGGAATATGAGTCAAAAACTGCTCTCAGAAACACACACACACACACACACACACACATACTGGTTTTTGTGATTTACAAGGACACTTCAGCCCAAACCAGTTTTTTGCTGAATTAGGGGGACACCCCTTTCCACTTGCTCTACAGTGATGTGGAGGATATCAAAAATTTTATTTTGAGCCATACAACACAGATTTCACTTCAAAGTTTGTTTACACACAACACAATGTATAATATAGCAACCAGACAAAATACGCATTTATGAGGACATTTGATAATTAGATGGAAGCCCCACCCATGACAAACGTTATTATGAGGACAGTGATTATGAACACACACACACATGACTTTAAAGTGTATTACAGGGTCCAACGTGAATTAATGGGACATAGCTTAACACAAACACAAAAGTGATGGCAGTGTGCATTAAAGGGACACAACTGATTTACAAGGACAAATGATTAAACACAAACACAAAAGTGATGGCAGTGTGCATTAAAGGGACACAACTGATTTATAAGGACAAATGATTAAACACAAACACAAAAGTGATGGCAGTGTGTATTAAAGGGACACAACTGAGTTATAAGGACAATAGATTAAACACAAACACAAAAGTGATGGCAGTGTGTATTAAAGGGACACAACTGAGTTATAAGGACAATCGATTAAACACAAACACAAAAGTGATGGCAGTGTGTATTAATGGGACACAACTGAGTTATAAGGACAATAGATTAAACACAAACACAAAAGTGATGGCAGTGTGTATTAAAGGGACACAACTGAGTTATAAGGACAATCGATTAAACACAAACACAAAAGTGATGGCAGTGTGTATTAATGGGACACAACTGAGTTATAAGGACAATAGATTAAACACAAACACAAAAGTGATGGCAGTGTGCATTAAAGGGACACAACTGATTTATAAGGACAAATGATTAAACACAAACACAAAAGTGATGGCAGTGTGTATTAAAGGGACACAACTGAGTTATAAGGACAATAGATTAAACACAAACACAAAAGTGATGGCAGTGTGTATTAAAGGGACACAACTGAGTTATAAGGACAATCGATTAAACACAAACACAAAAGTGATGGCAGTGTGTATTAATGGGACACAACTGAGTTATAAGGACAATAGATTAAACACAAACACAAAAGTGATGGCAGTGTGTATTAAAGGGACACAACTGAGTTATAAGGACAATAGATTAAACACAAACACAAAAGTGATGGCAGTGTGTATTAAAGGGACACAACTGATTTATAAGGACAATCGATTAAACACAAACACAAAAGTGATGGCAGTGTGTATTAAAGGGACACAACTGATCTATAAGGACAATCGATTAAACACAAACACAAAAGTGATGGCAGTGTGTATTAAAGGGACACAACTGATTTATAAGGACAATCGATTAAACACAAAAGTGATGGCAGTGTGTATTAAAGGGACACAACTGATTTATAAGGACAATCGATTAAACACAAACACAAAAGTGATGGCAGTGTGTATTAAAGGGACACAACTGATTTATAAGGACAATCGATTAAACACAAACACAAAAGTGATAGCAGTGTGTATTAAAGGGACACAACTGATCTATAAGGACATTAGACTCAGCACACAGTAACATTAACATTATAACCTTTCATAAACATACAGTAAAAAACAGCAGTAAACACTGTTAAAACCACAATAAAAGGTTCATGACATATGGGCTTTTAATTTTTTATGTTCACCAAGTTTTTATGTTACTACAGTTTTTGCATAGAAAACGTGCAAAATTAAGTAATTTATGACCTTTTGCACCCTGTTTCTAGTGATAGAAATGGCAAAATATGTGTTCAAGTGTGACAATGTCACACAAGAAACATGTTGTACCGCTCATCTTATACAGTATATTGTGATTTTATGTATATTTGAGTTTTAATAGGTTTTACATGTTTTCATTTATTCTATTTTATTCCGTTAGCTATTTTGTTTTATGTCTTTTGGGCTTATTTAAACAAGAATTCTGACCCTCAAAGACCTGTTAGTCTGGCTTTAAAATGTCCACCTCCACTCCATTTATTATCCTAAATTAGATGCACCTGTTAGCTGCATAAAGACACCTGTCCACCCCATACAATCAGTAAGAATCCAACTACTAACATGGCCAAGACCAAAGAGCTTTCCAAAGACAGAGACAAAATTGTACTGGAAAGGGCAACGGGGAAATTGCCAAGCTGCTTGGTAAAAAAAGGTCCACTGTTGGAGCAATCATTAGAAAATGGAAGAAGCTAAACATGACTGTTAATCTCCCTCGGACTGGGGCTCCATGCAAGATCTCACCTCAATGATCCTAAGGTGAGAAATCAGCCCAGAACTACATGGGAGGAGCTGGTCAATGACCTGAAAAGAGCTGAGACCACCATTTCCAAGGTTACTGTTGGTAATACACTAAGACATCATGGTTTGAAATCATGCATGGCACGGAAGGTTCCCCTGCTTAAACCAGCATATGTCCAGGCCCGTCTTAAGTTTGCCAATGACCATTTGGATGATCCAGAGGAGACATGGGAGAAAGTCATGTGGTCAGATGAGACCAAAATAGAACTTTTTGGTCATAATTCCACTAAACGTGTTTGAAGGAAGAAGAATGATGAGTACCATCCCAAGAACACCATCCCTACTGTGAAGCATGGGGGTGGTATTATCATGCTTTTGGGCAATTTCAGACCCCTCCATGATTTACTCCATAAATACTTATTTTCCTCATATACAATATATATACAATGGAGTGATGAGGGTGATGACTGTCAGGTGAAGAAGATATATACCGTGGCCAGCGTCATCACAGCTGCCACAACGACTTCAGGATCCAGTTCTGAGGGTGCTGGGCTAAGTTTGGGGTAGACAGTGAGTGCTGGGCTGAGTTCAGGGAAGCCAGGAGAATGAGCGCTTAAGAGATAAATTGCATAGATGGGGAGAAATCATCATGAATATATGATCATCCAGCCCCACCTTAAAACACGCATTAGGGATGGCATCACCCCAGCTTTCCAGATGAGCCAACTCCATGATCTCAGCTACATATTCCTCCAGAGGCAATCCATTTTGCTGAAGGTGAAGAAGCAAGTAGTCCTCTGGAGAATCAATTTTATAAGGTCTGTTCTGTTACGGTTTAGTGGTGGATGATGACGAAGAAGATGAGGATAAATATAAACAAGAACTTCAATATACATTCCCTATGAAATAAACAATAAATCTACATCACAATAACGCAACTTAAACGAGAAAGGACAATGACAAAAAAACAACAGGGTATATATACACAATGGAGTGATGAGTGTGATGACTGGTCAGGTGAAGAGGATTGAAGATGATGATCAAGTGAGGGAGAGTGGAGGATGATGGGAAATTGAGTTCTTAGAGAGATAACTGGGAAAACAAAGGAAAACAGGCAGGCTGACAAAACGGGACTGTAACACACTTAAATCTGATTACAAATTATATTAAGTGAGTATTTAGTAAACGCAAGTGTCTCTTTTATCATAAACCCTTATGTGATGCGATGCACATAGGTTCACATGACGCACAGAACACGTATTTTGACATGACAAGCCACATATATGATGGAAAAGCCGCCACTGGAAAGGGTATTTCTGTTTTCACCTTAAGACTTCAGTGTAACCACCCACTTCAGGTGTTTCACAGGATCAGTCTGATTGACAGACTACATCTTTTAAAGAGTTAGTTCACTACAAAATGTAAATGTTGTCATTAATTACTCTCCCTCATACCATTCCACACCCATAACACCTTCATTCATCTTCAGAACACAAATGAAGATATGTAACACAACTATTAGGTTCAAAGCTCATAAAGAACTTATTGTACGAGCTGTATTACAGGCTGCTGGGATCAGAATGATGACATTAAAGTCTACAGGTTCCCTCAATGCAGACAGACCTTCACCACAAGACCTGTTTTAGGTAAAAACGCGGTGCTGAGTGAAGTGGTGGAGAAACTGAGGACTAAACCACAAGCTGAATATGCTGGATCCGAAACATGTGACATTTGTACTGGGAAAAAAAGTATCCTGTCTGGTGTGTCTGGAATCATACTGTTAGAAAAATTCATCGAGTTTCACTCCAGTAAGCGACACAAAATAAGAGATGACACTGAACGTCCTTAGATGAGCTGCCCTTTAACACGATAAAATCTAAAGTAAATTCTACATTGTATCAGAAGTTGCTTGAAGAACAAGTGAGACCACCTGTCAAAAATGTTTTACCTAAAGTGGAACTGGACCTTGGAACATGACAATGACCCAAAACATAACAAATCCACCAAGGACTGGCTGCAAACTGGCAAAGTGAAAATCCCAGATCCTAAAACCTATTGAGGTCCTGTGGGGGGATTTAAAATGGACTGTATTGCAAGAAACTTCTTAAAGGGTGATGAAGGTCATTAATGATGTTATGATGCGCTAAAAGTTGTATATGTGTAGCAAATCACTTAAAACAATAATAGCTGTCACAAATGATATTACAAAGTGGAAACTAGTTATTTTTGCATTTATTGAGGCCATATTGTTTATCCTGTTTGAAAAGTTAAGTTAAAGCCATGTCACAACGTGAAGTTTGGGTGCATGCTGCTGGTTTGTGGTGGCCTACAAACATACACAGAAAATATGCTTGTAAGGAACATTTCTTTACCAGACAGTTTTGTGAATTTGTATTGAGTGCAATCCAGTTCCACATATCTTCATCTTTTAAAGACACCATACAGGTTAGTTTGTATTAATACACTGTTTAGTATTATAAGTGTTTTCAATACGTCAGGATTTATATGCAAGATAAACTTTGAATAGTTATTTTTTATAGTTATTACTTCTATATACACTTCATTAGGTTCATATTCACGTTCTCCTGTATGCACATGATGGTCTAACGGCTCAAACTTATAAGGAAGTTAACCTGCACTGTCATCTATCTGATCATACTGTGATTCAGGGAATTCTGGTGCCACTTTAGCTGCTACTCTTGGCATCACTATCCAACTTGCCAATCTGTGTGTGTGTGTTGTACTTATTTACTTAATGTAACTCCCCTTGATGCAATTGCCACCTTTTCTCCATGCTCTACTCTCCCATCTTACCCCCAGATAACAGCCGCTTTTTAAAAAGTTTTTCAAATCCTGTCCCAATTTTTCAACTCTGTGAAAAAAGGTAAAAAAATGAGCCCAATTCACTTGCATTAGATGAAGAAAAATCCTGGACTGTTTACCTCCAAAACCTTAATTTGTCTTCAGGTTGAAAAAGAATGCCAGATACATCTTTGACAACCTAAGAGTGAAGAAATAATCAGCTTATATTCATTTTTGGGTGAAATATCATTTAATTATACACATAAAATACACTTACAAATGTGACCATTCACGGAAAGTAGGGACACAAGTCGGATCTGGGGCATTTTGAGTTATTCATAGATTCTGAAAGTGCAGTTTCTAATCTTTCTAACGATGTGTAACACATGGAAATCTGAGAAGATCTGGAGAAGTTGTGGTCATTTGAATGTAACACATTCAAGAAAGAGAATGCTGAGAAATTTGAGAAAGCAAAAAGTTAACACTTTCCCTTTTCCCTGGCTGGAGAGACAATAGGGCTTATTTACATCTAATTTAGCTTAGCCATACCCCCTGTAAAGCCTTTTTGAGATACAGATGTTCTAGCATCATATGTAGTATTTTATTACAGAAGTCCGAATGAACAACATGCAAAAATAAACAGGACTTTTACCTTTGTGGGGTTTACAAGTCGAATCCAGTCTGTTTCCGATGTGTGAATCATCCAATGATTTTTTTTCACAAATGCGTATAATCCGTGAAATATAGATATATAGTCTATTGTTTACATCAGATTTCGCATGAACTTCTGGTAATACAATATAATATACAATCTGAGGACTATTTACATCGTAACATGTAAGGGTATATCAGATTACACTCCGGTATTTACGTTCCGTTAAACACATGAACCCGCCTTCAAATTTTGTATTTAAAATAGGGAGGTAGTATAATAGATAATCCAAACAACGCCGTCGAAAACGTGAAGTCCTTAAGGGATGTTACCAATCGCTCGATCGTTGCTCCATCAGCCAGTGACTTCATGGAAAATATTGATAGACAAAACATGTAGCCAATTATATAAAGAATTCAACGATCTCTGTGTAACTTATGAGTTTGACTTCATGCTGCGCTGCAAGACTGCGACGCCCCATAAAGTCAGTGACGCAGCTGACGTACGATGCGGCTGTCTATTATTTGTTCCGCCCCCAGCTTCTTTTATATTTCTTTTGTTTTGTGTGCCCGAGCTTCATTTACAGTCTGGGGAGACGCACGCTATAAGTTTGAAAAAATAAATAAAACTAAGCAAACATGTCTGAGGAACAGGGCAGCCGCGTCACTACAGTCACGTGACTTCACGCTCGAGCCGGAAGAGTAGACAATGCTGAATAAAGTCGTAATTCTTGCTATTTTTGGAACAGAATGTATTTCCGATGCCCACTGATGTCACATGGACTACTTTGATGATGTTTTTATTACCTTTCTGGACATGGAAACCGTACATAGATTTTCAATGGAGTAGACAGAAAGCTTTCGGACTAAATCTAAAGTTAAAACATCTTAAAGTGCCCATCTTATGACTGCTTTTCCACAAGTTAAATAGGTGTATGAGTTCAATAAAGCATGTTTCAAAAGTTGTTTGCTCGAAATAGCTTGTAGGAAAAGATTGTTACCCATCTCTAGTAGCCTCTGTTTCAGTGCATTTCAGATTGTGCCGTTTTGAGGTGGTCATTACATATTTATGAGCTGCTTCTCCTTTGGCCACGCCCCACTACTAACGTCATGTGCGCGTGCTCAGTGATATCGTGAGCAGTACAGTCCATACTGTGTTATTATTTTTATATTATTATTAACGGTTTATGTTGCCAACAGACAAATCAAGACCGCGTGCTAATTGCTAAAAGCTAGCGGGAGGTCCGGACCGTAAAGTTATAAGAGACTCGGGGGTACGTTAGCCTCGGTTGGTTTGGCAAAACACTCTTAGTTTGGCAAAGCACTATTACTTAGTTCATGTAGAATTGTCAAATAAAGCCGTTAAATATTTTTTTTAACTTCCGAAACCACGTTGCAAACTATCTAGCCTGCAAAAAATATATATATAGCCTAACGTTACTGTCTTTAAACAATAATATTAACATCACTATACATTTAAAAGGCAAAATATAACGTGACTTCTTACCTTTTGTGTTGATATAACGATCGCGAATCGAATCCAGTCTGTTTCAGATGTGTGAATGATCCATGAAAGTCCAATAAAATACATCCAATGACCATTTTTGTCCACAAATGCGTATAATCCGTGAAATATAGTCTGTTGTTTACATCAGATTTCACATGAACGTCTTATCGCCTACAATCTGAGGACTATTTGCGTCGTAACACACTGTATATGAGATCACATTTTAGGTTCAAATAAACACACGTTAAAACTTTGTTTTTAAAAGTAGGCGGGAGTATAATCCATAATATCCAAATAGCGCTGTTATTTCCGTGAGCCATGATAACAGTATAGAGGATATCAGCGAAGTGACTGCTCTGTGCTCTCTAGTTACCTGGTGGGTGGAGACCTGCGAGTGGGATGGTGGGCGGGAAAATTCAAACGGAATGTGACGAAACGGCTAGTTACGTCACTTCGGAGCGGAGTTTGAACTTGTGGAATCTGAGACTCAAGGCAGAGGACATTCAGAAACCTGTATCTCACTCAAAACAGCATGGATGGATTTTTTTCCAAGTTTGTATGCGTGTGGAAGCACCAGAGACACAAAATAACACACCAAAACCCAGAAAAAGTGAGTTTTTCATAATATGGGCACTTTAAACTGTGTTCTGAAGATGAACGGAGGTCTTCCAAGTTTAGAACGACATAAGGGTAAGTCATTAATTACATTATTTTCAGTTTTGGGCGAACTATCCTTATTCAGTAGTCACGCTGTTCCCTTTGGGGGCGGAGGCGAAAACACAAGCTTATACAGTATGTAAATATACACACAGACAATGACGCCCCCCGCTGCACGCTAGAATCTCCGGAAAAACAAGCCTATTTCAACCGCAAAATGTACGCTTTTAAATATACATAAACTGCTATCTCAAACTCAAGTGTTTGTTATTTCATTGTGTACATTTTATTTTGAACTCACCGGTGTCATAAACAATATAAATAACTTAAATGTTACCAAATAAAAATTACAATGTAAAATTCTACTCTTTGATCTATCACATTATATTGCATTTTAACACAACTCAATGCTATTTTACATATTATCTGTTCTGTTGTCAGACATAAAACGAGTAGCCTATAAAATAGTGACTAAACACGACCCATTACACCTCGTGTTTAATCCAACCAGCTGTTCCTTTAACTGCTGCTAAAATCCTGATTTAGATATGCAACATTGTCTGACAAAATCACCATACATTTACATTGTAGCTTTACTGCTGTTGCTCTTAATTATAATTAATAATCATAATTGTTGTTGTGTTTTGAGCCATTTTTTGATTTTAAATGCGAGTGATATAGCGCAGACAATTCGGTGCAAATTCAGAAATATAAGAGAATACACTGTTGTTGTTGTTACACAGACTTCAGAACACGTGCACGGGCACTAGTGCGACAGCACTAGACTTCACAATTTAATCATAGCGTGTGTGTGTGGCACAAGTAGAAGCACACTATGTCATGATTCTCAGGGAACACAGAATACAGGAGCAGACTGATGAAACACAACACTATTTAAATAGAAAAACATGTAAAAGAAAAAAGACCCGCAAGAAGTAAAAACAACACGGAACCAGTAAACAACAATAAACAGACTAGGTAAAACAAACAATAAACTTGACAATGACTTAACTAGACTTAGATTAGACTTAAACACTAGGACTTACTTGGCACAGAGTACAAAACTAACCGGCACAAGCAAACAAAAGGGCATTAAATAAGGAGCAAATCAAGAGGGCAATCATGAAACAATAATAAGATAATTAACGAGGAGACGGGGGTCAGGGTAAGGAGATGAGACAAGGAAGCACACAGGAGGTGTTTCTCAATGTCAAGGAAGGATCCTCGGAAGCCAGAATTTCGAGGATGTTACGTCATCGACATCCGTCGAAGGACTGTTCCAATGTCGAGGATCCTCTAAATTTCAACTAAGGACTAAGTCCTTCGATCGAGAAATATCCCATATACAGGAAAGGATGCATATGTGTAGCCGTCGCGCTCTTCGTGCTCTCAAATCACCCACAATCCTATGCTCACAGTGCTGAAAGCACACCTTTTCACTGACGTAATGACCCAATGATGTGCACTTGCTAGCCTGTTCCATTTACGTGTTCTTAGTGTTTCCCATACATTGATTGAACAGTGAAACGTATTTTAACTCCGCGTTCCTCCGTGTACTTTCTTTTTTGCGCAAACGTCAACAGTCACGGCTGTTACCGACAGAGAAGACACCTGATCGAGTTCATCATGACTTAACGAAAGGTTAGCAGTAGTGTTTCACACACATACCCGTTTTCTTGGTCTGAGTCTGTGTGCAAGCTCTCTCCCTCCCCTATGATACAGTATGCTTGTGCACGTGTTCTATAGTCGTAACATAGCAACAGTGTATTCTCTAATTTTTCTAAATGTAATATATGACGTCACATATATGCTAATAGGCGTGTCACGTCATCACCGCCACAGTCTCTCAAAATTCTGTGGGAAACACTGAATGCTAAAGAGGAGCATCGCATGGCCTCTGAAGGAAGTGACTTGTAAGGACCAGTCCTGCCAAGGAAGTATCCTTGACATTGAGAAACAGCTACAGTATAAACAAAGGCCTTGTGCTACCTCAAAAAAGATTTGGGCCTGTTATAATCCTGAAGAGAAAACAGGATACGCACATCCAAAAAAGTCTTGACCAGGTGCAAGATCAAAAGATGAATAAAAAAAACAGAAAAAGATCTGCACACTGTAAAAAGTCCCTTTTATTTCAAAAGTTAAGAAAGCAAAGTTTCAGTCGAAGACCTTCGTCTGGGAAACACTGGTTTGCCAGACGAAGGTCTTCGACCGAAACTTAGCTTTTTTAACTTTTGAAATAAAAGGGACTTTTTACAGTATGCAGATCTTTTTCTGTTTTTTTCCTGTTATAATCCTGCCACAAAGGACAAAGACTATTACAGGAAGGTAGGGCCATGACACACTATACAGGTGCTGCGTCCGAAACCGCCTTCTTCCATACCATATTTTGGGCAAAAAACAGTAGGCGAGGTGAGTAGTATGTCCGAATACATAGTATTAAAA
Source organism: Paramisgurnus dabryanus (assembly GCF_030506205.2). Taxonomy (NCBI): domain Eukaryota; kingdom Metazoa; phylum Chordata; class Actinopteri; order Cypriniformes; family Cobitidae; genus Paramisgurnus; species Paramisgurnus dabryanus. Next base: position 6,865,608 of record NC_133341.1, on the reverse strand, counting down.
AAACAGTATGCGAAATGTACCTGGATGACCTACTACTTCCGGTTAGATTTTGCAGTGTGCATATGACTGACACTTCTCTATCCCATGATGCCCCGGGAGTGGAGTTATCCACTGAAGAAGAGGCGTCGTCATATTAGGAAATGTCAGAAACGACAATGAGGCTGTATTCGCACTGGTATGACATGACGTAATGTTGACATATGTGACGTATCAACATGGCGGATGTAGTATGTCTGAATGGTATTTATATTACCAGGATTCATACTGTAAGTAGGTACTCTCATTCAGTACGTGCTGTACAGTATGCGGTTTCAGACGTAGCCAGGGTATAGACCCTTTTACAGTTGGTAAACATTGTGACGTATTTGTGTGGGCGGGGCTTAGCTGGAGGCAAAAAGAGCCGCAGAGGCAATGTTGACAAGCTTAAGATAGCACGTTTTAGGAGGGATTTATTAAACATGAATGCAAACACTGTCAGGACCGCGGGACTGTGACACGTATTTTTGTAAATTAACTCTTGCGATTTTAAGGTTTTAGATATTTCCTAGACAACATTTGAATTACTTTCAGGTGGTTTGGGTAATTTTGTCTAGGCTTACTGTCTTATGTAACCTATCGCTGGGCTAACTATTGATTATTTTAAGAGACTATTCAAACGATGGCATACACATCTATCGCTGTATGTTTGTTTAACATTTAAGCTAAACAATAGCGCGGTTGGCGACTTTTCACCTATAAAACAGAAACTTGCTGATTTGTACTAGATAAAACCAACACAACAGTAAATATGCATAGATTATTTTACCTGATATGAAGTGTGCACTGCAAACACGAGCATTATTTATGATAGTCTCCGTCTAGTCTGTACGCCGTATTGCATTCAACCACAATTGTCTTCTTGATTTCTGTGAAGCAATGTCTGCTGGGATCCGGTAAAACTTTATTTTTGAACCAAAAGTGCTGTTCCTTTTAATCTGGCAGCCAAAAACACAACAAGATGACATTTTAAAGTCAAAAACTCAAACTTTTAGCGCGCCGGCTATGAGTTCCTACTTATTTTTTGCCTCCAGCTAGAGCGGTGACGTTACAGTGACGTGGGCGATTAAGGGGTCTATATAATAAACATATGGATGTAATTCACTCTGTACGTATCAAATAGCATTTAAACAATAAAACATTACAAAGTTGTTGCATACAAAGAATTACAAACACAAAACCATGGTTCATTCTGAGTGTACTGCTACCCATCCCCCAGAGTGTACAGTAAGACACCATTAGTAATTACGAGGACGTACAAACACAAAACCATGGTCCATTCTGAGTGTAGTTAGAGAAACACTGAACTGCTGAACATCCCCCGGAGTGTACAGTAATACACCATCAGTAATTACAAGGACGTACAAACACAAAACCATGGTCTATTCTGAGTGTACTGCTACCCATCCCCCAGAGTGTACAGTAAGACACCATCAGTAATTACGAGGACGTACAAACACAAAACCATGGTACATTCTGAATGTAGTTAGAGAAACTCTGAACTGCTGCCAATCCCCCACGGTGAAAAGTAAGACACAATCAGTAATTATGAGGACATATGAGCACAAAAACCTGGTCCATTCTGAATGTAGTTAGAGAAACACTGAACTGCTGAACATCCCCCAGAGTGTACAGTAAGACACCATCAGTAATTACATTGACATACAAACACAAAACCATGATCTATTCTAAGTGTACTGCTACCCATCCCCCAGAGTGTACAGTAAGACACCATCAGTAATTTAGAGGACGTACAAACACAAAACCATGGTCCATTCTGAGTGTAGTTAGAGAAACACTGAACTGCTGAACATCCCCCAGAGTGTACAGTAAGACACCATGAGTAATTACAAGGACGTACAAACACAAAACCATGGTCTATTCTGAGTGTAGTTAGAGAAACACTGAACTGCTGCCCATCCCCCAGAGTGTACAGTAAGACACCATCAGTAATTACATGGACATACAAACACAAAACCATGATCTATTCTAAGTGTACTGCTACCTATCCCCCAGAGTGTACAGTAAGACACCATCAGTAATTACGAGGACGTACAAACACAAAACCATGGTACATTCTGAATGTAGTGAGAGAAACTCTGAACTGCTGCCAATCCCCCACGGTGAAAAGTAAAACACAATCAGTAATTATGAGGACGTATGAGCACAAAACCCTGGTCCATTCTGAATGTAGTTAGAGAAACACTGAACTGCTGAACATCCCCCGGAGTGTACAGTAATACACCATCAGTAATTACAAGGACGTACAAACACAAAACCATGGTCTATTCTGAGTGTACTGCTACCCATCCCCCAGAGTGTACAGTAAGACACCATCAGTAATTACGAGGACGTACAAACACAAAACCATGGTACATTCTGAATGTAGTTAGAGAAACTCTGAACTGCTGCCAATCCCCCACGGTGAAAAGTAAGACACAATCAGTAATTATGAGGACGTATGAGCACAAAACCCTGGTCCATTCTGAATGTAGTTAGAGAAACACTGAACTGCTGAACATCCCCCGGAGTGTACAGTAATACACCATCAGTAATTACAAGGACGTACAAACACAAAACCATGGTCTATTCTGAGTGTAGTTAGAGAAACACTGAACTGCTGCCTATCCCCCAGATTGTACAGTAATACACCATCAGTAATTACGAGGACATACAAACACAAAATCATGATCTATTCTAAGTGTACTGCTACCTATCCCCCAAAGTGTACAGTAAGACACCATCAGTAATTACGAGGACGTACAAACACAAAACCATGGTCCATTCTGAGTGTAGTTAGAGAAACACTGAACTGCTGAACATCCCCCAGAGTGTACAGTAAGACACCATGAGTAATTACAAGGACGTACAAACACAAAACCATGGTCTATTCTGAGTGTAGTTAGAGAAACACTGAACTGCTGAACATCCCCCAGAGTGTACAGTAAGACACCATCAGTAATTACATGGACATACAAACACAAAACCATGATCTATTCTAAGTGTACTGCTACCTATCCCCCAGAGTGTACAGTAAGACACCATCAGTAATTACGAGGACGTTCAAACACAAAACCATGGTACATTCTGAATGTAGTTAGAGAAACTCTGAACTGCTGCCAATCCCCCACGGTGAAAAGTAAAACACAATCAGTAATTATGAGGACGTATGAGCACAAAACCCTGGTCCATTCTCAGTGTAGTTAGAGAAACACTGAACTGCTGAACATCCCCCGGAGTGTACAGTAAGACACCATTAGTAATTACGAGGACGTACAAACACAAAACCCTGGTCCATTCTGAGTGTAGTTAGAGAAACACTGAACTGCTGAACATCCCCCAGAGTGTACAGTAAGACACCATGAGTAATTACAAGGACGTACAAACACAAAACCATGGTCTATTCTGAGTGTAGTTAGAGAAACACTGAACTGCTGAACATCCCCCAGAGTGTACAGTAAGACACCATCAGTAATTACATGGACATACAAACACAAAACCATGATCTATTCTAAGTGTACTGCTACCTATCCCCCAGAGTGTACAGTAAGACACCATCAGTAATTACGAGGACGTACAAACACAAAACCATGGTACATTCTGAATGTAGTGAGAGAAACTCTGAACTGCTGCCAATCCCCCACGGTGAAAAGTAAAACACAATCAGTAATTATGAGGACGTATGAGCACAAAACCCTGGTCCATTCTGAATGTAGTTAGAGAAACACTGAACTGCTGAACATCCCCCGGAGTGTACAGTAAGTAGGGGTGGGCAAAAAAATCGATTCTTAGATGAATCGCGATTCGGACGTGGGCCGATTCTGAATCGATTCACAAATGTCAAGAATCGATTCTTAAATGTTAGTTTACAAAATAACGTCACGTTATCAGAACCAAAAGGCGGAACTCAACTGGGGGAGCGGTGATGCACACGGACAACTTAAGAGAGCGCGCCCTGCAAGAGCGCATAGCGGAGCTTACAAGAGCAGAAGAGAAAGAACACTTTAAATGCTTGTAGGACTATACTGCATATATCTCTACATTGAATTTAGGGCTGTCACCATTACTCTATTCTTTTTGAGGAGTTTTAAAAAAAATCCTTGAGTACATGTCGAGTACTCCTTAAAATAGCGGAGATGCGGTTTAGTGAAACTAACAGTATTAGAAGCATACAAATCAGCGCTACGCTGCCTCTCTCTCCCTCTCGTTTGCTCGCTCACACACACCGTGCGTGTGAATCAGCAACTGCGTGAGACAAGAATACGCATCCATGTGAATTTTGGAAGTTAAAGACGACTGAGCTGCAGTGGCATGGCAAAACACATTTGAGAAGAAAGGCGCAGCAACTAAAAAAAGACCTGCGTGTTTCACAATTACTCCAAAAGACCATAATGACAATTTTGCGCGTGGAGCAGCAGTTGTGCGATCTACCGGCATTGCCTTTGCGATCGACGTATTGTACACCCCTGCCCTAAACCATCCGCAGACTGTTTAGATATAACATGAATATACTTCTGTAAAAATATGCACATAGTTTGTTATTCAGTCGCTGGGTGCGCTGCATTATATAAATACAGTAATACTGCCAATCACTGTGTATAATGATGATGATTAGACGCTTAACGTTCGTGGAAGTTAATGCCGGTTAACATATAGAATTAATATGTCACGTTAAATTAATATTTTTACTGGTTTTAATGTCTTACAACAGAAACAACACATGTATGTATATAAGAATGACATTATTTATCCCTAGTTGCATTAAAGTACAGTATATGACAGTTCAGAGACTAGCAAAAGCGCAAACATTAACCTGGCTTTGAAAGCAAATGCGACGTAATGACATCACAGATATGCAAATTAGTACGTCAAGAATCGATTCTGAATCGAATCGGGACCCTAAGAATCGATTCTGAATCGATTCATGAGGGTCCAAGCGATTCCCACCCCTAACAGTAAGACACCATGAGTAATTACGAGGACGTACAAACACAAAACCATGGTCTATTCTGAGTGTAGTTAGAGAAACACTGAACTGCTGCCCATCCCCCAGAGTGTACAGTAAGACATCATCAGTAATTACATGGACATACAAACACAAAACCATGATCTATTCTAAGTGTACTGCTACCTATCCCCCAGAGTGTACAGTAAGACACCATCAGTAATTACGAGGACGTACAAACACAAAACCATGGTACATTCTGAATGTAGTTAGAGAAACTCTGAACTGCTGCCAATCCCCCACGGTGAAAAGTAAAACACAATCAGTAATTATGAGGACGTATGAGCACAAAACCCTGGTCCATTCTGAATGTAGTTAGAGAAACACTGAACTCAACACTGAACTTTAGCCTGCCAGTGTTAAGTCAGCACTGCAGTCACAATATAGTGAGTGTTCAACTAGCAGACACAGTGCGGTGACACTGTTCAACTAGCAGACACAGTGCGGTGACAGTGTTCAACTAGCAGACACAGTGCGGTGACAGTGTTCAACTAGCAGACACAGTGCGGTGACAGTGTTCAACTAGCAGACACAGTGCGGTGACAGTGTTCAACTAGCAGACACAGTGCGGTGAAAGTGTTCAACTAGCAGACACAGTGCGGTGACAGTGTTAAACTAGCAGACACAGTATGGTGACAGTGTTTAACTAAAAGACACAGTATGGTGTCAGTGTTTAAGTAGTAGTCACAGTTAGTTACAGTGCTTTCCTAGTAGTCACAGTGCGGGACAGTGTTTACCTAGCAGACACAGTAGAGTGACAGTGTTTAACTAGAAGTCAAAGTATGGTGACAGTGTTTAACTAGAAGTCATAGTTAATGACAGTGTTTTATTAGCAGTCACAGTGCGGTGACAGTGTTTAACTAGCAGACATATTGCAGTCAAAGTGTTTTATTAGCAGTCACAGACTAGCGTGGTGACAGTGTTAAACTAGCAGACACAGTATGGTGACAGTGTTTAACTACAAGTCAAAGTATAGTGACAGTGTTTAACTAGAAGTCATAGTTAATGACAGTGTTTTATTAGCAGTCACAGTGCGGTGACAGTGTTAAACTAGCAGACATATTGCAGTCAAAGTGTTTTACTAACAGTCACAGTTAGTGACAGTATTTAATTAGCAGTCACAGTGTGGTGACAGTGTTTTACTAGCAGACATATTGCAGTCAAAGTGTTTTACTAGCAGTCACAGTTAGTGACAGTGTTTAATTAGCAGTCACAGTATGGTGACAGTGTTTAACTAGAAGTCACAGTTAGTGACAGTGTTTTATTAGCAGTCACAGTGTGGTGACAGTGTTTAAATAGCAGACACAGTATGGTGACAGTGTTTAACTAGCAGGCACAGTATGGTGACAGTGTTTAACTAGTAGTCACAGTTAATGACAGTGATTTATTAGCAGTCACAGTGCGGTGACAGTGATAAACTAGCAGACATATTGCAGTCAAAGTGTTTTACTAGCAGTCACAGTTAGTGACAGTGTTTAATTAGCAGTCACAGTGCAGTGACAGTGTTCAACCAGAAGACCCAGTGTGGTAACAGTGTTCAAATAGCAGACACAGTATGGTGACAGTGTTTAACTATCAGACACAGTAAGGTGACAGTGTTTAACTAGAAGTCATAGTTAGTCACAGTGTTTTACTATCAATCACAATGCGGTGAGATTGTTTAACTAGCAGACATATTGCAGTTAAAGTGTTTTACTAGCAGTCACAGTAAGTGACAGTGTTTAAAAGCAGTCACAGTGTGGTGACAGTGTTTAACTAGCAGACATATTGCAGTCAAAGTGTTTTACTCGCAGTCACAGTTAGTGACAGTGTTTAATTAGCAGACACAGTGTGGTGACAGTGTTCAACTAGCAGACACAGTGTGGTGACAGTGTTCAACTAGCAGACACAGTGCGGTGACAGTGTTCAACTAGCAGACACAGTGCGGTGACAGTGTTTAACTAGCAGACACAGTGCGGTGAAAGTGTTTAATTAGCAGTCACAGTGCGGTGACAGTGTTTAACTATCAGACACAGTACGGTGACAGTGTTAAACTAGCAGACACAGTACGGTGACAGTGTTTAACTAGAAGACACAGTATGGTGTCAGTGTTTAAGTAGTAGTCACAGTTAGTTACAGTGCTTTCCTAGTAGTCACAGTATAGTGACAGTGTTTAACTAGAAGTCAAAGTATGGTGACAGTGTTTAACTAGAAGTCATAGTTAATGACAGTGTTTTATTAGCAGTCACAGTGCGGTGACAGTGTTTAACTAGCAGACATATTGCAGTCAAAGTGTTTTATTAGCAGTCACAGACTAGCGTGGTGACAGTGTTAAACTAGCAGTCACAGTATGGTGACAGTGTTTAACTAGAAGTCATAGTTAATGACAGTGTTTTATTAGCAGTCACAGTGCGGTGACAGTGTTAAACTAGCAGACATATTGCAGTCAAAGTGTTTTACTAACAGTCACAGTTAGTGACAGTATTTAATTAGCAGTCACAGTGTGGTGACAGTGTTTTACTAGCAGACATATTGCAGTCAAAGTGTTTTATTAGCAGTCACAGACTAGCGTGGTGACAGTGTTAAACTAGCAGACACAGTATAGTGACAGGGTTTAACTAGAAGTCATAGTTAATGACAGTGTTTAACTAGAAGTCATAGTTAATGACAGTGTTTTATTAGCAGTCACAGTGCGGTGACAGTGTTAAACTAGCAGACATATTGCAGTCAAAGTGTTTTACTAACAGTCACAGTTAGTGACAGTATTTAATTAGCAGTCACAGTGTGGTGACAGTGTTTTACTAGCAGACATATTGCAGTCAAAGTGTTTTATTAGCAGTCACAGACTAGCGTGGTGACAGTGTTAAACTAGCAGACACAGTATAGTGACAGGGTTTAACTAGAAGTCATAGTTAATGACAGTGTTTTATTAGCAGTCACAGTGCGGTGACAGTGTTAAACTAGCAGACATATTGCAGTCAAAGTGTTTTACTAACAGTCACAGTTAGTGACAGTATTTAATTAGCAGTCACAGTGTGGTGACAGTGTTTTACTAGCAGACATATTGCAGTAAAAGTGTTTTACTAGCAGTCACAGTTAGTGACAGTGTTTAATTAGCAGTCACAGTATGGTGACAGTGTTTAACTAGAAGTCACAGTTAGTGACAGTGTTTTATTAGCAGACACAGTATGGTGACAGTGTTTAACTAGCAGGCACAGTATGGTGACAGTGTTTAACTAGTAGTCACAGTTAATGACAGTGTTTTATTAGCAGTCACAGTGTGGTGACAGGGATAAACTAGCAGACATATTGCAGTCAAAGTGTTTTACTAGCAGTCACAGTTAGTGACAGTATTTAATTAGCAGGCACAGTATGGTGACAGTGTTTAACTAGTAGTCACAGTTAATGACAGTGTTTTATTAGCAGTCACAGTGTGGTGACAGGGATAAACTAGCAGACATATTGCAGTCAAAGTGTTTTACTAGCAGTCACAGTTAGTGACAGTATTTAATTAGCAGTCACAGTGCAGTGACACTGTTCAACTAGCAGACACAGTGTGGTAACAGTGTTCAAATAGCAGACACAGTATGGTGACAGTGTTTTACTATCAGACACAGTACAGTGACGGTGTTCAACTATCAGACACAGTAAGGTGACAGTGTTTAACTAGAAGTCAGAGTTAGTCACAGTGTTTTACTATCAGTCACAATGCGGTGAGATTGTTTAATTAGCAGCACAGTGCGAAGAGATTGTTTAATTAGCTGCACAGTGCGGTGACAGTGTTTAACAAGAAGTCACAGTTAGTGAGTTTTACTAGCAGTCAGAGTCAGTGACAGTGTTTTACTAGCAGTCAAGTGTGGTGAAAGTGTTTAAGTAGCAGTCACAGTGCGGTGAGAGTGTTTAACTAGAAGTCACAGTTAGTTACAGTGCTTTCCTAGTAGGGGTGGAACGGTACACAGAAGTCACGGTTCGGTTCGTACCTCGGTTCAGGCGTCACGGTTCGATTAAATTTCGGTACAATGGAGGGAAAAGCAAAACAAAAATGCAGAAGGCAATTTTTTTAGTACTTAAGATAATCTTAAAAACATAGGTGTCCTTATCTGTGTTATTTTGAGATGTCATGAATATGAACTGAAATGCATTTAACATACTATCTCGTATTACAAAAATCAGGGATGTGATTCTTCCGGATTAATCCGGAATTCCGGATTATCCGACCTGAAAATGTGACCTACGTGAATCATGCAGATACGTAAAAAAATAGGGGGGAGGGGGGTATCTCACAGCCGTCACCATGGTAACCCGGGACGAAACCACAATCGCCGTCCCCGCGCAACAGGGCCACACCGGGCGGCACGTTAGATGACAAAGAGATGCATTTTCCTTCCTTTCCAAGTATCAACAAGGACGTGTTTCCGACCGTTCGCAAATGGCGGATGGCGAAGTATGATTGTATTGGTCAGATCAATAAAGCTCCCTGCGAGGGGTCCTGCAGTGTACCTCAGTCGCCCTCGCGGTACAGTGGTATCGTGAAAAGAACATCTCCAGATCGGATGATCTGGGTATGTATTATTGCTTGTGTCTATCAAAAAAGGAATCACGATCTCGATTCATACCCTGCATTCAGATGCACGTGTTCACGTATTTACATTAAAACAATCCAGATGTTATGTTGTCAAACTTGCTTACACTCACACAGTGCAAAACCAAACCCTATTCATTCACCAATCAGACCCGATCGTTTCTCTCTTCTCTTCTCCTCATTTGCGACGTTTGGCTGTCACCCGCGTGACGCGAAACAAAGCGGCAAACATATTCTGCGTGATTCACGTAGGTCACATTTTCAGGTCGGAAAATCCGGAATTCCGGATTAATCCGGAAGAATCACATCCCTGAAAAATGTATACCACTTTAAGTAATCTTGTATTCATCTTACATACAAATATGAGTTCAAATGTATTACAAGTGTTACCTAAATACATTTTAAAATTACATTTTGGCCTTATTTCATATTAATGTACTAAAGAACAAAAAAAATAGGCTTGTAGGATGAATTAATAAGGTGTGTACGACTTCACGGGGCGCTGTAAGAAACGTCAAGTGGATGACGTCAGAGTAACGCAAGAGCGATTTGAAATCAGCATCCTCTGCAAGATTTCTCGCGGTACTCTGACGCTGATGGCGCTGCGTAAAGTTGAGCACACTTAAAAAAAGCAGCTGGACTCGACAGAACTGCCCTGTATTTGCCTGCGCTTTGTCCATAAATTGTATATACAGGACAATTTATCTCCTACTTCTCAGCGTGAGAAACACAAAGTGTGGCGTGTGAGCGTGTAAACTAACTGAAATGCGTGTGTCTCAAGGTGAATGCGTGAGACTTGAAAGCCCTCATTAGATGTATTTCCACTCACATACCCAACAACTGCTGAGCAACGCCCACACACAGTCCTCGTCTTTACCAACACTCTCTCGCCTGTACTACTATAACTGACTGGAAAACCGTAGTTTTGCCAAACTTGCGATCTTAAAAAGGCCGGCGGATCTCCTAACTCCTGTGGAACATCACCACTTGCCATACTCGCTGTCGCTGCTCGCTCACTCACTGACTGGACCGGCGTCGACCTGACAAAAAACTGCAGAGTGACAGAGAATGTAGACAGGCTCTGATAAAGCGCATACATAGGCGGAGTTCGGCTGCATCGGCGCCAATCAGAGCTTCAGAGCTAAAGCGGGGCTACAGATTAGCTGTCCATAAAAAGCCCGCGTATCTAACAGTAGTTCCACATACATTAATTATTTTGCACGTAAGTTTTTTTATTTTCATACCGTGCATTCTCCGTTTAAATTCATGCACCGAACCGTGACCACCGTACCGATTCGGTTCGAAACGAATACATGTACCGTTCCACCCCTATTTCCTAGTAGTCACTGTGCGGGACAGTGTTTACCTAGCAAACACCGTATAGTGACAGTCTTTAACTAGAAGTCACAGTATGGTGACAGTGTTTTACTAGAAGTCAGAGTTAGTCACAGTGTTTTCCTTGTAGTGACAGTGCAGTGAGAGTGTTTATGTAGCAGCACCAGTGTTTGGAATAACGCCGTTTAAAAGAACGGCGTTACGTAACGACGTTCATTTTTTAGTAACGGGCTAATCTAATTAATTACTTTTCCCGCCGTTACAACGCCGTTAACGTTACCGGACGTTAAATGCGGTGCGTTACTATGCACTGACTTAACCTGTGTGATCCAAACGCAACCCTGGCTCACACAGCTAGTGAGGAGGTAGGTTAATAACGAGATAAGCGATTATGATTGGCTAAGGCAGAGTAATGTGTTTCATGGTAGCCAATCAGAGCCAGTGTTGTTATACACATGCCAGCGCACGCGCCTGCGGCGACACACACACACAGGGCGAATTCCAATCGAAAGTGATGATCACTATGCCCTATTCCCTTCGAAGATCAAATCTCTTGATGTATAAACTCTAGATAAAGTTGCGCAATGTTGTCTGATAGTGTGGCTAATTAAAATACACTTGGTGATAAAATACAGCGTCTTTTTCTGTTTATTTGGATTTTACATCCCCTTCGCGAAGTGCCCTTCAAGGGTGCACAAACGGCATTTGGAATTTACCCACACACACCGAACAGCTAAACAGAGATTCGCGGTAGCAAAAGAGATATGGCGAGTCAGGAGGAGCAATGCGATGAAAAGTTGGCATAAATGTGCATGTAATGTGTACATTATGTCCGGGAGCGAAGACTTTGTCGACATCCGTTGTAAGCAACTCTAATTTAATGAATCATATTGTTAAACTGTTTACTTTTTTAATGAAGAAAACGAAATACAGCAGCCTATGTCTTCCAGACTATTTATCTCAGTTTGATTTATTTAATTTGCTACAGTTATTGCAAACACACTTTATATTACTTAACTGTTTACTTTTGAAGAAAATACCTGAAGTACAGAATGTCTACCAGACCAGTTGTCTGACATTGGGAGTTTGATTTATTTAATTAAGAATACGACTACAGAGCAAACACACTTTTTGTGAACAAAACACTTGGAAGTACAGGTTGTTTACTTGACCAGTTGTCTCAGGTTGAGAGAGTTTTATTTCATTTAGTTTGCTGAAGTTAAATGCACTTTATATGGTGTAACTGTTTACTTTTCTTACAAAGATAATACTTGAAGTGTAGGATAAAACTTTTGCTGTCTGTTGACGTGCAATAAATATGGAAAGTTATGTATGAACACCTGTCTGTTCTACTCATTTCAACTGACATGTGAAAACTGCTAAAAAAATACAAATTCTTTGACATATAGCAACTTTTTTTTAACCGTAAAGCAAATAGTTACTTTCCCTGTTAACGAGTTACTTTTATTATAGAGTAATTCAGTTACTAACTCAGTTACTTTTTGGAACAAGTAGTGAGTAACTATAACTAATTACTTTTTTTAAGTAACGTTCCCAACACTGAGCAGCACAGTGCGGTGACAGTGTTTAACTATCAGTATGGTGACAGAGTTTAATGGCAATCACAGTGCAGTGAAATTAGTCAGTTTATGATATTTTGTTTTACGTGGTATTGCTAATGAATAGCCAAACTCTTGAAAACGAACTGTAGCAACAGTTTTTATCTGGGTAGGACCTAAACTCTGCAGGACAGTGGTTCTCCAAAAGCAGAGTTCCCTTTACCTTGGTCATCATCTTTCCAGGATACAAACAAACACTTCACTGGCAAATACCTTCTTTGTTCTATCATCTGCTGGACAGTTGAGCAAACCTTCTGTCTGTTTTTCATCTTAGAAGTTACCTGTGAAAAGTGAAGCAAGCTTTAATGATGAACAACATATTCTTTGTTCTTGTGTAATTGATAGTACTTGTGCAATAAGTTATTTCACAGAGCAGATGTTTACATTTAGGCTTAGTCCAAGACCAAAATTTAAATACACGTGATTCTTAGTACTGTGTGATGTTATCTAGATCAGTGGTTCTTAAACTGATGTATGGTGAATTTGCCTTTCCAGCAACTTCTATATATTTGACCTCTTGCCAACAGTGACAGTAAAATGTTTAAAATCATCTTTTCATACTAAAAACTGAGGCTCACACACATTAAAAAAGATTTAAAAATGCACTGATGATCAAAAAGGCAAAACCATAGGTGAAGGTTGAAATGATAATTATTATTGGTGTCAATTTTTTTTTTGTTGTCTGAAAAAACAGTTTCTAAAGACCACAACTAAGCTATAACTAAACAACCAAATGAATAAAAACTCTAAAAAAAAATAACTCTTTACACTGTTCACCCTGTCCAATATTCCACATACACCTGACTTTGAAAGTATGGTGCTACATTCTTGCTCTTTAAATTGAAGTAAAAATGAAATCCCAGGACACTTAAAACAACCAAGAGAGATTAACTTTGCTACCTGTTCTATCACTGATGTGAAAGTGCGAGACAAGTGGTTATTTTAATTCAGTCAAGTTTGAAATCGCTTTTATCCAGTCATGACGGTTCACACCACAAATTAAAACGCAGGGTTTAGGGATGACAGTGTGAAACGTCAGCTTATGAATACCCAGGGTTATCTCTTAACCTCTGGTTAAGTATGAACAATGTGAAACGTGAAACAGATAACCCAGGATTCTGTTAACCCAGGGTTTAGAATAACCCAGGGTTAACTTTTCCAGTGTGAAAAGCCCTATTGTGTCAGAAGCTGATGCTATGAGAGCTCCTCCCACTTCCATTTTCTCTGAAGCTGGCGTGCAGACTGTCCTTCTATGTCCACACACAGGCTTAGATGGGATAGCGCTGCAACCTGTGAACGTGTGCTGGGCTAAATAGATCCCAGCATAAATGTGATTTCAGGCATTTAGCTGCAATTTCTCAAAACCTGTCGGCGAGTCAAAATCAGGGTTAAAATCGTGCAGTCTGAACTCTGAACTCAGCATAAGTTAAAGTGGTAAACACTGCTGGGTAAGATAAAGGGGTAAACACTGCCGAATGATTGAGACATTGCGCCCCCATTATGACATGCATGCGGGTGCCCATTATATGCTGTCCGCTGTGGAATAACCCCCCTGCTAAAGACAGGCATGTGGGGTTTGCAGTAGTGAAAAACATTACCAAAATATTAAACATAAACAACTGTTTTAAATCAAAATTAGATACAGCATGTTTTCGGTTGTGTAGATGTAGTAGTTTGCTATTAATTTTGAAACGTAAACATTCAGACCCTTTGCGCTGTTTCTATCTCATGTTAAAGCAGTAAAGCAGGGCTATTCAATTGGCGGCCCGCGGGCCAAACCCGGCCCCCAAGGTAATTTGATCCGGCCCTTTATGTAGTCTGTTAAAAAGACATCTCTAGAATAAAGTTAGACAACGGGCCCTACAGTTACGAGTTGATGCGCGTGCGTCTGTTTCATACAGCATGAGCTGCAGAGCGCGAGTCATGTGACTGGTGCGAGCAGCTGTGTCACGTGTTTATATTCGCGCTTTGGTCCACAAGTTCAACGCGATCGCCTCCCCCGCTCGCGTCTCAAGACGCGATAGCTGACAGTGGTGAGTTAAGAGACCGGACTCTATGGTGGTTTTAACTTTATTTGTAGTATTTCCAGCTTAAAAACACTACCCTATCGCTCACAGCCCAGCACCTGCACCACTTTATGCGTATCGTGCTGACAAACATACACCTGATTTTACTGCTCTTGCGAAATCTAAAAACATATTGTCTTATTAGAAGGTAGCCTAATGTTTGCCAATTATTAAGATGGCTGTTTTAGTTTAAATAGGGCTACTGTAATAATTAGCTTTGACAAAAAACAGCATAAAACAATTATGTTCCATATTATAAACTTTTTTGTTATGTGCACCGAAGTGAGTAAATGAGTTAAATTCTCAATGAGTGTGATATGGATCTTATTTACCTATTTAAATGTAGAATAAAGCTTACATGGGCATCTTACAATGCACTTGTTGTTATGCAATTTCTTAAATACAACATATGAACATGTCTGGAAGTAGAAAAAGCCTACTTAGACATCTGGCAATGCACTAATGTTGTTGAATGCAGTTTCAAAATACACGTTTGTAGAAAAAGCCTATTGTACAATGCACTGATTTTGTTTTTATGCAGTTTCAAAATATAACATTAGTATGTTTAAATGTATGAAAATTTAATCATCATCACTGTTATTTCTTCGGACCCTCATTTGAGATGCTTTTCATGAACTGGCCCCCACGACAAACTAATTGAATAGCCCTGCAGTAAAGTAACCGATGTTAATTCGGGTTTTTGCTCTTTGCTGATCCAGACATTTTTTGTCATGGTTTGACTCTGTTTACAGAGGAGACATGAACGCGCTGATGACGTATGATGTCTGCGTGAACGCAGTGGCATGCAAAACACGTTCACAGAAGTGGAGCAAAAATTGCATACGTCCAATTATTGTATTTGGTCCAAGTTCAATGATTTGTTGAATGTTTTGGTCCTACACCTTTCACAGATAACATATTTATACAAATAGATTCAAACACATTAACATAGTGATTGCTATCAGGATGTGAGGAGACTTTTAACCAGCATAACTAAAAAAAATTCTAGATCAAATCAGACCCTGCTTTTAACACTGAAACACTTGTTACAGCTCGCTACGCGCACAAAGGGTGGCAGTTACATATGTTTGTTTCGGGGAATCTGCTGTTTTTTACAGGCCTGTGAGGTTAAACTTGGCTGAACTTATGGGGACGTTGGTATGCTGTGAACGAGAGGATGCCGTGCGCTGAACATGACAGGCTCCAAAGAAACTGGGGCTGTTCATGTCTGAGCAGTGAACGAAGTGAATTATGTTACAAGGCAGATGCCAGAATGAGGGTCTTTTCATGTATGGGGAGCGGCTGAAGCAAGCTGTGATCTTACAAAACTGAAACCTATGGTCTGTCTATGTATTGTGCACACTGTGGCGAGTTGGTGGGAAAGGGAGGCTTATACACGTGGCTCTCTCTGCAGTGTGTTGTGGTCACAATCAAGAACAGGGCTGAGAGCTGTGCGCTGTGTTAAGACGGATCGCTGCACGGGGGGCAAGGAATGAAGCGAGGAGCTATATCCATGTAAATGTTTACCGGCATGCATGCAAGGGTCATGGGCTTTCTGTCCGTAATGCGTGCGATTCTCTCTGGTGATGATTCAGCATCACGATGTGGAGATAAATAATCTATGAATTTACCACGTAGACAGGCTATATAGTGTTGGAAGGCACTTCTACACAGCATTATGGTCGGCATTGGTCAGTACACTGGCATTGTTCAATAAAGCTTCAGAGAAAAGGCAAGTGGAAGAAGCTCCCATAGCTTCTGACGCAATATCAAGAGACCGTTCTTGAAAAGGAACAAAATAATTTGCAAGACCTGAAGGAAGAGACAACTATGAACAACTATCACAAAACATTAAAACAGGCATTTATCATTCAGGTAACATCAAGCAGTTAAGAAGAAGCTTCATGTAAAAACTTAAACTGGATTATTTTTGTAAATTCAGTTATTATTGTGTTGGGGACTATATGTAAACCACTGTCATCTAAAATAACTTGTTCAAGTTAGCATTAAATGAAAAACAAACTTCAATTTTCATAATTCCTCTTATTTTTATCAAATTACCAAATATAGATGTATTGTAAACTTATGACCACAACTGTATGTGAGCAAATGTAAAGAAAACATGTTATCACTATCGATCTATTCTAAAAATCTTGATGGGAATAAAATCAGTACATTTATAAGAGGGTTTAATTACTTAATACAACTATATGATGAGAAAATCAAACCTTATGAAATGAACCATAGTTTAAGTAGTTAGCCTATTTTTTAAATAAAAGTAAAACTATAGAAACCCCAGATTTACCATGGTCTTCTGTTACTATAAAACCATGGTTTATTTTCCTCAGGGAATGACAAATAAATATTACAAATAACGTAGTTACAGTTACAGTTTTACCATGTAACCACAAATTAACCATAGTTTTGCTAGTGTAACCATAATTTAACCATGCTATGTAAAACTGTGGTTTCACAAATGATAATCTGCCAAAAAAGACATGGTTACTAAGTTACACTTTTACTATAGTAAAACCAAGGTTAATTTTCATAAGGTTGCTAATGCTAACGTGGTAAAAACAGTTTTAAAACTTTAATAGCAGCTGTTTGCTTAACATTGTATAAATCTTACCTGGAGTCTTGTTACTTTGATGATTTATTTGATGATTTAATCGATGATTTATCCTCACATGTGGTCTTCTCAGCAGATTTTACTAATCCATGCATCAGTTCAATCGATCTGAAAGTGTTTCCAATCATATTGTTCCTCTGTGCTGTTATTGATATAGTTGTGGTATGAACACTGCGATCATTTTATATTAAAAACGATTTTAGAACTATATTTTTATCGTTTTCGTCCTTGATGTACATAACACAATCCTTTGACAAATCCCGAAATTATGAGGACATCTGGCTGTCATCCAATCGGAAGCGGCGATTTCATACACACACATGAATATTAATTAGGAGGTGCAGTACACCAGACCGGCCTACAGGGGCGCAGTCTCGATACACACGTCATACACAAAGTCTGGTCATTGTGACTTATGGAGACTTTCGGAGAAAATGAGAATTTAAGCTCCTCCTACCCCTAGAAGCACTTCTACATTGCCCGTATTATGAGGACACCGACCCTGTCCTCATAATACAAAATGTCCTCATAGTGTGGCGTGTATTCATATGAAATGTCCTCGTAAATCACAAAAACCAACACACACACACACACACACACACACACACACACACACACACACACACACACACACACACACACACACACAGGTTTCCATGTTTTTTGGGGACATTCCATAGACGTAATGCATTTTATACCATACAAACTGTATATTCTATTCCCCTTACCTGCCCCATTCCCTAACCCCAACCATCACAAAAACCTTTCTTGTACCTTAGATTTTCAATAAACATCATTCTGTTTGATTTATAAGCTTGTTTCCTCATGGGGACATCAAAATGTCCCCACAAGGTCACAAAAACACTGGTATTCCTATCTTTGTGGGGACAATTGGTCCCCACAACGTGATAATTACCAGGTACACACACACACACACACACACACACACACACACACACACACACACACACACACACACACACACACACACACACACACACACACACACACACACACACACACACACACACACACACACACACACACACACACACACACACACACACACACACACACAGTAGTGCCATAGAAAAGTCAAAGAAAAAATTTATGCACTTGTTACTGTTGTTTATTCACATGTGCTATATGAATTGTTTAAATACTCATTCATTAAATGAAATAACTAGTTGCAGTTAATGCAAATCAGGTACCACCACAATATGTGCTGTGTTATTATCAGTCATTTGGTCGGATCTTATCTAGGTTGTGGAAAGTATCACAGTCTACCTGCTGGGACTATACAACACAGTCTTTCTGATTGAGGACAAAGAAAATGGATACAGAAATATAGACAAAAATCTATAACATGTTTATATTTAATCAAAAGAATGACACTTATTGACTTATTTAAGTAGCCTACTCATGGCGTAATGCTATTTTTACCTTTAACTAGTTGTGGCTGCTTAAGAATAAGTAGAAATTCTGCACAACTAACTTCACAATTTACACTTTTGATGCATTTTGTTTAGGTAATAATTCTTAAATGTTTGCTCATTGCTTCAGTTTATTTCGGGTTTGGCCGTAAAAACAAAAACATTTTCTGCTCCAGATACAGGCAGCACCTGGCTAAAACAGACTCAAATGACACTGAGGTCAGCTCGACACACAATGCCTGGCTTTGTGTTCAGGTGTTTTGGTTGACCCATGTGATCAATTCTATGTGACATATATAGAAAGAAGAGAATATAAGAACTTTCATCGTCAGACCAAAGTACCTTCATGTGTGCATCTTGACCATTTTCTCATGCAATTTGGAGGAAAAAAGCAGACCAGCTTTTCTGAGATTATGAAGCCTGTGATTGGACAGTTTTCTTGCTTATTTGTTTCAGTTCACCTTATTCTGTGTTATTTGAGGCCTAAAATATTTAAATATGAAAATATGATGTGTAAGAGTTACTTTGCATTATGCATATGAAATATCTATATCAATCAAATCCAGGCAAGGACACAGAGACTAGAAATTATTGTTCTTTTATTTTCTGTTTGTATATGAAATTTTAAACAAAACAAGAAAGAGAAAATTTGAGAAAATCTAAAAAGAAAGAAAGGATAATCAAACGTTATATTCCTAGATATATTACAAAGGGGACATGTTCAGACTGAAGCAATAATTCCCTATACGGCAGTACCTTAGTGGGGTACTGATTCAACAATGTCAACCCTCTCAATGGATCCGAGACTGATCATTTTAATACCCAAGAAATTAAATATTTCATCACCCACAGTTCAGCAAATTAATCACAAGACGTGTTCTTTTTTTCTTATAAAAATGCCCAATTTAATGAATGAATAAAATCTTGACTACAAGCATGTTGAAAAAGTTAGATCCTATCACAATTTCATCATACAATAAATAAATAAAACAATTCACAATGCAAGGATCAAGGGTTATACAAACGACGTATGTGTTGCTTCCCTGTTAGACCAACATTAGGTAACATTGGATATCTTTGCATGTTAGCAAGGCTGTATATGAAATAGGCGACCCATTTATTTCTTGACCTCTTGCCTTCAGGTGCTGGACACTAATAAGGATGACCCGTTGAAGTCTCTCAACCTGCAAGAGACAAAACAACACTTTAAAATGGATTGCAATTTATTATAGGCCTACATAACACAAATGACACAAAAAAACATTGAACTTTATTATTATTTTCTAAAATGTTATACATGCTATCCACATAGGTTGCCAGTTTTATTGAAAGTTGTCTGTTACTATGAAAGGTACGGGCATTCCCAATATTAAGATCTGTCTTCAGTTACAATATACTATGCTTTTGTAATGAGCATATAAACTTCATTTCAAGCAAAGAGTTTGAGAATAGATCAAAGAAAAATATAAAATGGAGGATAGTCGTGAAATTAGCTTTCAAGTTGAATTCTGAAAATATTTGGATCCTGGAAATCTCTGCCTGCTTCTCAGTTTTTTTCTTATGAAATGAAATGTCCTAGTTTCATCACTTTTTCTGTGGAACAATCATTTTTGGAAAGGAACTTTCTGCATGTTGATGGTGCAAAAGTTTATTGCAATAAAACCAATGACTACTGTGTTTATATTTCATAACTAATCACTGAAACTTTTAGCTCACATCCTGAAATATCATCTTGAAAATGGAAGACATTCGTAACACTTCCCATTTACTTGGAGTATGACTTATGAACAGGCCATTCTTTAACAAAAGGAAACCAAACCCTGTCTCTTTATGAAACACAAATCAGATGAATCACTCAGAGTCTTAACCATTATCGCTAAAAATTTGAGACTCCATGAATAACAAAAAGATCGCCACATTCTCAAAAATTGTGATGTACTCCCCACTAACAAAGAAACAAACAATAATGGATGACAAGTGTCCGACACGTTCTAGCCATTACCTTTGTTCCTCCTCATCATCTCATATGGTTTTTGTTTACACCTCTCCTTATAACCTGAAAATATGTTTTTTTATTGTGAAGAACATAAATGTAGGATGGTCTATGTTTCAGCCTCACCTCATTATTTCTTGTTTGTTTGCAGTTGAGTTAGAGAATAACTTATCCGATTTCACCCACAGCTTTCCCTCTCTTTTGGATTTAAATTTCTTTAAACTTGAGAAGACCATGACAAGCGTGAGATTTTACACAGGGGTGAGGCCTTTATAATGACCTGTATGGCAGAACATAGTGTTAGCCGTATGTCTGCCAAGGTACAGTAGTGTTTTTAGACAGGTGTGAAATGTGTGGTCTGCTATACACTCTTAAGAAAAATGTTTTTTTTAAATGTTCTGAAATGATGACAAAGGTTATTTATAGAACCCCCAGACAGCAAGCACATGTGAGCCACTTCAGGCAAAGATGCGGCACTGCTGGTCTTCTTATGGCCCGAATAAAAGGGATGTGAACCTAAAGTGGCTCACATGTAAAATAGCAAAAATGGGCCACATATATCAATCACATGTGGGCCTTTTAAGGCAAAGATGCTGTGCCCACGGCAACATGTCATCTGAATATGAACCAAAAGTGGCCCATCTGACAAATAGTGAATATGGCCCAAATATCAAACAACAAATATAGGCCACCTTTGGCAAAAATGCTGCACAACAGACACGGCCTAATCTTGGAATAAACCAAATGTGGCCCACACATGTTGCAGCAAATGTGGCCCAGCTCTTTACAAACGTGTCTGGGCCAGTTTTGGCAAAGATATGGCATGGTAAGAACCGGCTCATGTGGGTTTGTGTCTAAAGTGGTCCACATATGTTGCAGCAAATGTGGCCCAGTTCTTTTAAAACATATCCGGCCCGGTTTTGGCAAACATATGGCACAATAAGCACCGGCTCATGTGTGTGTGAGTCTGAAGTGATCCATTTACCCATCTAACAGAGAAAAGTTCTATGAACGTTCCCTGAAAGTTCCCAACATTCCCAAAAACTTTCTGCCAACATAAAAAGTGTCCAGTTTTCTTGACGTTCTAAGAACATTTCTGTGTTGTCTGAACGTTAGAGAAATGTTAAATTTTACCATTTTTAAACGTTATGACAATATCATGTTTTAATGTTCACACAATGTTTAAAACAACAACTGTTTATTATATTGACTTGTTTAATTGTTATGTAAATGAAAGAGAAACATTGCATTTTATTTTTTTTTAGAAAACATTTCTGAATGTTCAGTTAAAATATTGCTGTAGAAAACACAATTCACTTATTAGATTTAGATGTTGATGGTATGAAGGTATATTTGGTGCAAAACAACTGCACACCTGTGAAAGTGGAATTTGTATTTGTAGAGATTATCCACACATATGTATCAGTAAATTTGAAGTCACAGATGAAGAGTTGCAAACTTGTAGATTTTTTTTCTTTCCCTCAAATACAACACAACAGTTACCCATTCACAAATCCTTCAGTGCAGCTGCACAAATCCCATTTTACAAATCACAGATTAAGAAACTCACAAGCTCACGTTTTTTGCTACAATTGCTGCAGTAAATATGGTGCAAAACCTACTTGAACACCTGCATCAAAGTATGTGAAGTCACACACAAATTTTGTACATACGTAAAATCAGTTTGTGCATCTGTGCGATGAGAGTTGCATGTGTGTAAAAAAAAAATTTCACAAATATTTTTTTATTTTTGAAATATTTTCTAGCACAAACACAAGTACATAAATACAACTGCTTGAATCTGCTGCTACGAGTTTCAAACACTCTTTTTCGTGTGCTCTCTGTTTTGCACCAAATATCTCGAGATAAATGGTGCGAAAGTAATTTGTATACCTGTAGGCTGTGCTCAGCACTGCCCACCAGGTGGCGCCTGACACTCACTGAAGCAGAGTTTATTAATTACCAGCAATGTTTCAGCAAAGTAAATCGCCTTTATCAAGGTATTATTTTCACCAAGTGGAGAACAATATAAATGGGAGTGCTAATTATACACAGATGAAGGTAATTACATACAATATTCCAATGATTCATTAGTAAACAAAATATAAGTTCCATAAATCTCAAACCATCAATATAAGTAGATTAAAAAATACAAGCAGCAAATACACACATAGGCCTACATTTAACTAAGATACATGCTTTTTCTTCTAATATACTAATTTGGATGATTATTTCTGTCTTTTTGAATCGGGTAACTGAACAACTAAATTGTTTTTATTATTATCTAAACAGTTGTTCTGATTTCTTAACATTTACCCTGGATGCTAACCCAAATCAAATCAGCTTTTTAGACTTGTGGGTAGCTTGTAATTTTTTACATAGGGATCCGATTAAAAAAACTACAGCTCATCATACACTATTGAGAGTGGATTCTTATTGTCATGAGCAGGGCCGTACAGAGGATTTTATAAATACCAAGGTCCATATGAATTTTTCTAGGGCATGCACCCCAGAAAAAAAATGTCTTATTTCTCTGCTCTACATATATGACTTCTAACACATCAGAAAAAAAAACAATCAAATAACTATAGATGTCAAACCATGTCAGTATGCACAAGACTTGTGTTGTTTATTAGTAATACATTGAAATAATTATTTTACCATCCTGGGCACATTGTTGTGTCAGTAAAGTAAACATAGGCTAACTGAATATAGGTGAATGTAATCTAGGAGATAAATTAGTTAGATCGGACCTCTCTCCTCCATGTATACCAACAGAAACCACTTTAACACTGTCATTGTTGAAAATCATATGTAGGAAAACAAATAGAGAGTATAAAACACGCATCGTGAAACATCAGAGTGCAATAATATGCAGAAATATGAACCTTCCATTAGCACTGCATTTTGTTGAACTTAATCATCCTATAACTTCATTATTGTATATAGGAATTGAGAGGGTATTTTCATCTAGAAGGTGAGGTGAGTTGGACCAATTTTTACTTAGACAGGAGGCCTTTTAGGTATATTAAAGCCTATTAGGTATATGTAGGCCTATGTGTGTATTTGCTGCTTGTATTTTTTAATCTACTTATATTGATGGTTTGAGATTTATGGAACTTATATTTTGTTTACTAATGAATCATTGGAATATTGTATGTAATTACCTTCATCTGTGTTTAATTAGCACTCCCATTTATATTGTTCTCCACTTGGTGAAAATAATACCTTGATAAAGGCGATTTACCTTGCTGAAACATTGCTGGTAATTAATAAACTTTGCTTCAGTGAGTGTGGGGCGCCACCTGGTGGGAAGTGCTGAACATAGCCTACAGGTATACAAATCACTTTCGCACCACTTATCTCAAGATATTTGGTGCAAAACAGAGAGCACACAAAAAAAGAGTGTTTGAAACTCGTAGCAGCAGATTCAAGCAGTTGTATTTATGTACTTGTGTTTGTGCTAGAAAATATTTCAAAAATAAAAAAATATTTGTGAATTTTTTTTTTACACACATGCAACTCTCATCGCACAGATGCACAAACTGATTTGTGAATGTACAAAATTTGTGTGTGACTTCACATACTTTGATGCAGGTGTTCAAGTAGGTTTTGCACCATATTTACTGCAGCAATTGTAGCAAAAAACGTGAGCTTGTGAGTTTCTTAATCTGTGATTTGTAAAATGGGATTTGTGCAGCTGCACTGAAGGATTTGTGAATGTGTAACTGTTGTGTTGTATTTGAGGGAAAGAAAAAAAATCTACAAGTTTGCAACTCTTCATCTGTGACTTCAAATTTACTGATACACATGTGTGGATAATCTCTACAAATACAAATTCCACTGTCACAGGTGTGCAGTTGTTTTGCACCAAATATACCTTCATATTTGTTGCTTTGTTTAATTTTAAGTCACCATTATTGTGATTAGTGTTTGTTTTAGTTGGACCCTTGACTTCTTTACCAATTTGTCTTGGTTGCCTTACTTTGTGTGTATAAAACACATTTGTTATGGCAATGTTAAGTTAATAGTGCAATTCTGTGGTGGTTAGTATGTAATGGTAAAAATCATCATCTAAGTAAAGGATTTACTCATCAAAAGTTTGTTTTCTGTTAATGTTGTATATGAGATCCAGCACTTTCACAGCAGTTTGTCATTAAGGAGTTTTAGAAATTTTGGCAAGAAATAACTGTTGTAAATTTGGGACGTACAATCTCAACCATGGTGACAAAGAAATTTGTAAAAAGTTCATTATTTAGCCATGTCGCAGTGCATGCTGGGAGTCCTGGATGAGATTTGTAATTTGTTAATACCCAGCATGCATTGCAGCATGAAGTTTTTCATTTAATTGTCACCATGGTTGAGATTCATACTCTGTTTGTGGCATCACTCTGGCTTCCTCGAGGGCGAGACGTGTCAAACAGGAGTGGACCACACAAGTGCCATCAATCCATGCCAGGTGTGGACCAGATAATGGTGTTGGGTCTGGGCTGATCTGGGCCAAAATTTTAACAATTACCCAGATTTGGGCCAGATCTGCATTATTTGCTTAGTGTTTGGCTGACATGTGGCGTTTCTATGGTTTGCTTTTGGTAAAGATCTGGAAAAAAGAGGTGGACCGCTCAAGTGCCATCATTCCATGCCAAAGGTGGGCCAGATGAAGGTTTCAAATGTGAACCAGATTTGTGCCACAGCAATTTTGCTATCTGGGCCATATCATACTGAAGAACCTCTTTTGGTTGAAATGGTTCTTTGTCTTCGGAAAATGGTTCTTTAATTCCTGCCTTTTTTATTTTAAATTTAGTCAGTTAATTTGAAGCTGCCTCCTGATTATTTTACCTGTAAAAGCCCTGAATCATCAGTCCTGCTGAACCACCTGCAGACTAACAACAACACAAACAGGTAAAAGAGTAAAATAATCATCATTTACTGTTAAAAACATTTTGAAAATTGAAGTTTTGTGTGTCCTTATTATACTTTATTTCTTTTATAACATGTAAACTTTATAATGTAAGCTTCATTCCCTTTATAACAGGTAAGCTTCATACTGTTTTAAATGAGAGGACTCTGCTTTAACAATAACTTAGAATAATGATTTTTTTAAAGTGTTAAAAAGCTAATACATGTTTATTGTACATTAAGTTTATTAAACTAAATATCAAAAGAATGTGGTACAGCATGTGTTTAGGTTTTTTATTAATATTTCAGAGTTTTCGTATGTGAGGTAATCTTGCTTGAGTGAAGGCAGTGCATATGACCGCTTGATATGAGAGACAAATCCTGTTTTTAAAGGTGATATATGTATATTTCTTTTAACACTAGCACTACCGGAATTCTATAACTACTAGAACTGCCAATAGCGAGAACTGATAGTCATTTTGACTGTTCATACCATACAGTACATGTCATTTTTGTCATGTTATATTTACTTCAAAGCTTCTATGGTCATGTTTTATGAAAAATGTGGGGTAATTTAAGCATACATAATATAATATATTCGTGATATTATTGTGTAAGAGCGACTAGACCTCCCACAAAAGTGCATGCCGCAATTTGCTTTCCGCAATTTGCATCCGGCAAGCTGGAGATCTAAGTTTTTCACCGCAGTTAAAATGTTGTTTTTGAAAGTCTAAATGTCAACAAATATAAAATAAAGCAGAATATTTCGTTAGATAAAAACATATTGTGAATTTTGGAAATGATTACATCTGTCTTTATTCAATACATTTTGACTTTTGGAGTTTACAATGCTTTAGCATTATCGGAAATAATTGACACACGAATCGGAAACAATTTTATGCAGCCTAAAAGAATGAAATCTAGAATGAATAAATAGTTCTGTTATATTAGGACAGATAATAAACATTTTGACCGAACTGTCAAGAGACCAAGAGACATCGCTCTCTGCTCCTCCATCAGACTCTGCATCATCAATGTTCTCAAGCAAGGATAAAACCTCAGTGACAGTCATTTTCTTTCTTGTTGCCATTTTGACGGTAAAGCTAAGTTTTAGCTTAGCAAAAGCATACAAAACTGCCAGAGAAAGGTTGCTAGGCAACAGCTACGCACATCTTTAACGGCGGGAAAGAGCGCTGAGGAGATTAAACACCTGTAATATGTGCGGTCAAATTGACCGCTATGGCCATTAGAGGTAGAAATACTCAGAACTCGTTTGTGTTTTGTAATTTTAATAAAATAACAATGTTAAAATAAAATTTACATTAATTTAAGAAAAGTCATGGAACTGTAGTTATATGGGTTTTATTTCAACAAAGTTATTACATTGCAAATCTTTAAAACGGTCAAAATGACTGCCTTGGTAGTTCTAGTGTTAATGCTGACACTAAAATAATAGTTATTTACTGTTTAAACATTTTGGAGATTGTGTGTGTGTTCTTGTGGCACATTAACTTGTAAAAAGCAAATTCTTACTATTTTTGTCTATCTGTTGTAGGTGGATCGTGAGTGAAGCTCTAAAAACCATTAAACAGGTTTATGTGAATTCAGCGACACATTCACAGGTAAGAGAGACATCATGGTAATTTATGAATCTTTCACCAAGCATTCACCTATTTACTGACAAAACAGGTAGCTTGAGCAGAATCATATTAAAACTTCTGTCAAATCATGTTTTACATACAGTATGTAAGCAAACTCCAGGCTAATATTAACTTTTTATCTTCATGTCTTATCCTTTCACCCATTACCAACAGACCCAAATCTTGTTCGGCCTGATGCTCAACCTTGTACAGTTCACCAAATGATGACCACAGCCTGGTGATGGGAATCTGTGGTAATCACAACCTGTGTCTCAAGATATATGTAAATTTTATTAATAGGATAAGCCCCTTGAGATGTAGCATCTTGTTTTCGAGGGGGTCCTAACATACATAGATATGCAATCTTACAAACCATAACAAAATAACAGTTAACATTACATACAACCACAGGTGTAAAGTACTTGAGTAATTTTACTTGATTACTGTACTTAAGTATTATATTTGGGAATTTTTACTTTACTTGAGTACAGTTAAAAATCAGTACTTTTACTTTATGACATTTTTTAAAGAAAAAAAGTACTTTTTACTCCTTACAATTTTATTTACAGTCAAAAAGTACTTCTATTTTCGCTTGCTCTATGAAACCAATTGAATTGCGCTGATGGCCAGTTTAATTTAAATGTTATTTATTCTGGAGCCTTTGGACCACACTAAGGAATTGTCCAACAGTTCATCTAATGATGAAGATTTTTTGCCTCTTTGAAACCGACAACACATGAAGTGTGACACGTTTCCTGCTGTTAGCAGCCTCTATCAAGACTAATACCTTGTTCACACTGTCAGTCCAAATTTTGGTGCATATCTAATTTGACAGACTCACTGTCCACATTGTGTATCACAACTCTTCAGATCCGATCTGTGCGTCCTGTAGCCGTTTTCCGGATTATCTGCACTGTTTCTATGGCAATGACGTCGCGCTGGCATGACAATCTGCCTCGACGTCTGACGTGTTTTATGTGACGTGACAGCATGACGTAACCGAAAAGCTATACAAATGTGATCAGGACGATAAGACTGAAATCAATTTCCGGAAATGCAATTTGAAAAGGATTTCAAACCACCTCTAGATGTAGCCTGAAACGGATTAGAAAAAACAGATTTCATGTGGTTTTTAGCCGTTCACCGTTCTAAATGTGACATCCTAACCCAAAGCCCAAATCTAACCCCAAACCCACGCAAAAATGGTTTAAAAATAGGAAAAACAATTGAGTAATCAATACGTGAAACTGACATGGAAAAGAAAGTCTGTGGTACAGACACGAAAAAATGCGGAGATCCGTGACAATGACACGGATAAATGAGCAAAAAATTCTGTGACTATACCACTGAACTTTGTGAGATCATGTTGGAAATTAGGTAGTAGTCTTAGTTTTTTTTTTTATGAAATTCAATTCAATACAAACAGTTGTAAAGGATAAAACCTTGTATGTGGTTCATTCACTTCATGTTTTTAGAGAAAGCTTAAAAATGAATCTCTCGTTTTCCTTCTTCCGGTTACTTTTACTTTTTTAATACTCAAGTACAATTTTAATGTGGTACTTTTTTACTTTTACTCAAGTATAATTCTGGCCAGATACTTTTACTTTTAATTGAGTAAAATTTACACTCAGTACTTGTACTTTCACTTGAGTAAAATTTTTGAGTACTTTTTACACCTCTGCATACAACAATCACACATACAACACAACAATAACAAATACAAAATTAAAAATGTCAAATTATACCCCACTGTTTTAACTAAAATAGTCAATAGATAATCAAAATAACATCAATTCAGATCAAATTTCAGGACAGTAAATAAACCATTAATTCGCGAATGCCCCAGAAACACAAGATAGCAATTTAAAAATAAAATACAAATTTCGTAATTAATTAAAATACAGTAACGAAGGAACGCTGCATAGTGTAAATGAAGTAAAAGTACAATTTATTTTTTTCCACCTCGGAAGGGCAACTTGAGTGGAGAAGGGCATATGGGCAGTTGCCCGGGCAACCTGAGCAACCCCCCTGTGCACGTCCCTGCTAAAAGATATATCTAATGTCTGCAGGCAAATTATTCCAATCAACTGGTGCTTCAATCATAAATGCTCTTTTGCCAATTGTTTTTTTAGCACGAGGAACACGAAAGTAAATCTGATCGTTATTCCTAAATTGATAATCTCTAACACAAGGTGCAAAATATTGTTGCAGGTAACTGGGGTAATTGAAATGAATGCATTTAAATATAAATTGAAGCCAATGAACATGTCTTCTAACATATAGTGATGGCCACTGAAGTGCATCATACATTGTACAATGATGAGTAAAAAAAAGAACAACCCAAAACAAATCTGCAAACTCTATTATATGCTATATTAAGAGGGGCAAGATCTGATTTTGATGCCGTTTGATAAACCACATCACAATAGTCTATAAATGGAAGTATGAGGCAAGTTTCTTACGAACACTATATGTAAAACACTTTTGAGAACGATATAAAGTACCAATTCCAATATTGACTTTGCACAAAACATGATTAATATGTGATTTAAAAGAAAGTTCAGAATCAAGCAATACACCAAGATATTTTGTGTGTTCAACTCTATGCAATGGAGTACCATCAGTACATGAAACAACACAAGAAGTAGAATTGGATTTAAGTTTCTGTCTAGAACCAAAAAACATAATATGTGACTTGGTTTTATTAAGCACCAATTTATTAGCCAAAAAACACTCTAGTAACTAAGGGCGCACTGACACTATCCAAACCAAACCGCGCTCAGGCGCGTTTGACCCCCAAAGCCTGGTTTGTTTGACTAGTGTGATCGTTCTGGTTAATCGCGCCGCGGCCAGGTTGGAGATGTGGGCCGGTGCGCGGCTCACTTGGGATTAGGCACGGATGGCTGTGGTGTGAGCGCAATCGCGCCTAAGCGCGATTCAAAAGGTGAAGACATCAGTTGCGCGACCACTCACGTTCATCTGCCTCCGTAAAAACCTTTTGCTGCGAGCAGCGGGGTTACGTGAATGTCCGAGCTGCACACGTGACAGATCAACTAAGCAATATGACCACATGTGAGAGGGCTGTCTGTAATCGCGCACCAAACGACTCCGAATAAAAAACACAGACTTATCATTACGGTGGGTTCCAGTGTTAAGAGAGAGCTTTACTTCCTGCTTTTTTCAAAACAATCGCATCTTAATGACGAAAGCACGCCCGGACTCGGATCGATAAGAAGAACAGTGTGAGTGCGTGCATCTGGGGGAGTAGGGAGGGGTGACAATCGCGCTGGGGCATGGTTTGGTTTGGTTTGGATAATGTGAGTGCACCCTAAATCAGACTGGAGAGATAAATGAATTTGTATTGAATCATAATTAGAAACATATATGATGGTATCATCAGCATAAAGTTGAACCTGACAGTTTTTAGGTATTAATGGTAAATTATTTACATAAATAGTAAAAATAAGTGGTCCAAGTGTGGAACCTTGAGGCACACCTCTTTGTTTAATCAAAAATCAGATTTACTCCCATCTATGACAACACACTGTCTTCTATTATGCAATTATGAATTAAACCACAAAACTGTATTTTCAGAAAAAACAATAGCTTGAAGTTTATCTAAAAGCAAATAATGATTAACCAAATCAAAAGCTTTAGTTAAATCAAGAAAAATTGCACCTGTGAGTTTGCCGTCATCTGAAGCTGAAAACACATCATTGGTAAACTTAAGAAGAGCAGTAGTTGTAGAATGATTAGTCCTGAAACCGGATTGAGATGATGCTAAAATATTATTAACACATAAATAATTTGAGATTTGATTATAAATATTTTTTTCAAAAACCTTAGATATGGAACATATAACAGAAATAGGTCTATAATTATAAGGATCAAGAACATCTCCTCCCTTATAAATTGGAGTAATACGAGCACATTTCCAAATAACTGGCAACTCACATGTACTCAAAGAGAGATTAAATAAATCAGCAAGTGGATACATTAAAATATAAGAAGATAATTTTAAAAACCTATTTTCAATACCATCCAATCCATCACCACGAGTCACCTTTAATCATTAATGGCATTCAAAACATCAGTTGGCAAGATCTTTCTTAATGAAAAAGAATAACACAGTCTCACCCCATGTCGTCAATATTTGACGACACTTGACCATTCGTCATATGTTGATGCGAAGGGTATACCTTTCGCGTCATTTTTTGACGAACTGGGGACTTCAATACTATTACGTCCGTTGCATTCTCTTTCCTATTTTCTTACCATTTTCGCGTCGGTTTAGGGTTAGATTACGCAAAATTAAACAGTGTACGCGAAATTAAACAGTTGTCACCTGGCGTTGGGGTTAGAGTTAGGTACGCGAAATGAAACAGTTGTCACCTGGCGTTGAGGTTAGAGTTAGGTTTGGGTAGGGATGTCATTATGTAAATCTAACCCTAAAACGACGCGAAAATGGTAAGAAAATAGGAAAGAGAATGCAATGGACGTAATAGTATTGAACAGGTGCGTCGCTAGACCCCTTTTACTGGGGCACGTGCCCCAGTGTAAATCTTTTGTGCCCCGGTGTAAATCTCAAGTTTAAATTTTAGCAGTGAACTAGTGCAATCCTTTACAAAGACAATCGCTGCAAAAACGGATCTATATGGAATGTAGTCAGTGTTGGGTGTAACTAGTTACTAAGTAATTAGTTACTGTAATTTAATTACTTTTCCTTTGAAAAAGTAAAGTAAGGGATTACTCTTATTTTTCTTGTAATCTAATTACAGTTACTTCTGATGTAACTAAATACTGTGTATGGACTCTAAAACAATTATGTATAGTACTAATACAATAGTGGATTCAACATGGTTTTAGTTTACAATTCTCATTATTAACTGGTTGATTATTATTAGCATTAATATTAATGAGATGTTGGCTGTTTATTAATACTTAATAGCACATATTAATGCCTGATTCTGCAAAACCTTATTCTACATTCTTAACCCTCCCCATTTCTACCAATACTTAAAACTAACAACTTCTTTAGTATTAATAAGCTGTAGTTGGAGTATATTGAGGCAAAAGTAGTTAATAGTTAGTTAATAGAGAGAACTGGACCCTAAAGTGGGACCAGAATAATTGATGTCCTTTGGTATATTATTTCTTCGAGCCATTTCAAGCCTATCCTTGTATCATGTACTACACTGTAAAAAAAATCCGTAGAAATTACAATGTTATTGCATCTGGGTTGCCGGTAATTTACCGTAGATTTACATTTATGTTATTTACTGGCAAGAGTTTGTTCAAAGTTAAATAAATTTTAAATATTCACAAGTCTTTATCTTTACAGAATAAAACTATACAATAACAGCCTCATGCAAAGCATTCTGGGAACCAGAAATCATCATCAACCTTTTTCTGTTTTTTGCTTCAGATTTTGTTTCCCAGAATGTTTTGCTTGATGCAAATTTTTTAGTTTTACTCTGTAAAGACAAAGACTTGTAAATGTTCAATGTTCATTTAACTTTGAACAAAATATTGCCAGTAAAAAACATAAATTTAAATCTACGGTAAATTACCGGCAACCCAGCTGCAATTTCTACGGAATTTTTTTTACAGTGTAAATATGATTTAGAAAGTAATTAATAAGTAATTAAATACTTTTTGGAGAGAGTAATTTGTAAAGTAATCTAATTACATGATTGAAGATGTAATTAGTAACTAGTAATTAATTACTTTTTTTGAGTAACTTACCCAACACTGAATGTAGTTACCCAATTTACGCTTGTATAAGCGAAGCAGTCGCATTGACGCGTGCACGCACGTATCCATGTCCGCGCGCGCCTTGCGTTCATTTACGCACAACCACATTCAAAATGTGATGCCACGCGATTGAGTTAGCTTAAAACATGACGAGACTAAAGTAAGTTTCTAAATAATAATGCTAATCATATTTTGACTCGATCATTATTGGCTTCTGTAGATGTACATCAGAAATGTTTTGGAGAAATGATGAGTTTAAGGAATGTAAGACACACCCTCACTCAGTCAGGTCTCAAACATTAGGCGGAAAATCTCAGGAAAACCTCTTGTCAAGTCTACAGAATTGCATTGTTGCCGAGAAAATCCACAGATGTATGTGTTATACTGTTCTGTATTTTCAAATATGAAATTAATATTTAGTTTACTAATATTTAACTCTAGGACAGTAACTTGCATAACAGTTAGCAGTAACTATGACTGAGATTATTTAGTATAGCAGTCATAAAATGACTGGTTTCTTAAAATATTCTTGTAAGAATAAGTTATTAATCATTGCTATCATTGTATAATGTAGAAAATATAATAATGCTGACATTATTTCCAAACATGTTATGCAATTTATGCCTCCAAACATGTTAATAATGTTAGGTATGATGAAGATTACACTTGTATATATGTATCTTTCGCAGTAACTGTTGCACTGTAGAATAGTGGGTTAAGCAAAAGACATTGTAAGTGTTGCACACTTCTTGCACACAGCAGGCTTTCAAAAAAAGTCAGCAAAAAATGGGTGGCCTGTGCCCCAGTAGAGCTTTATTTCTAGCAACGCCCCTGGTATTGAAGTCCCCAGTTCGTCAAAAAATGACGCGAAAGGTATACCCTTCGCGTCAACATATGACGAATGGTCAAGTGTCGTCAAATATTGACGACATGGGGTGAGACTGGGTTGAAAAGAACTATTACAAGATGAAACCTCACTAAAAATATTAGAATTCAAATAAGAAGTAGAAGATACTAAAGTAGACCATACAGACGAAAAATTTGATTGAATGCCTGAGCAATAGATAAAGAATCATGTAGTATCATATTGTCAACTCTAATTTTATTAATTAAATGTTTATTGGATGTATTATCCACAACATTAGTAAATTCAGTACAGAAAAAATTCCAGGCATCTTGTACATTTGTACAAGATCAACATGAAAAAAGCAGACCATCTCTTTTCTTACTCTTATCTGACTGAATGTTCAGCATCATTGCCACAAAATAAAAACATTAGATGGAGCATGTACTGTACAATGATCCAGCAAACAAAATAATATAGACTTTTTTGGCTAGCTTCTACAAACATTGACACAATTCTATTGACTTTAAATTTTACAGTTAGTAATGTATTATTAACATCCCATTTAATTTGTATTCTATGCAGTCTATCTGTTTGTGCTAAAATGTGTACATCTGAATGTAAATGTCATAATATGTTAATATTCAATATTTATTATCATTTGCATGTTTTGATGTGGCATATTTCATGATTTTAATGATTTCCTGTAATTTTTGTCTATTTAGAATGATTGTCTTTGCCAATTTGTATTGTTAATTTATTTTTTATTGAAGCAGTTAACATCCATATCTCATTTGAGTAGTGATTTTCTATATTTGCATAATAATTCATATATTTATTTTGATGTATATTTTTTATATTTTGAAGAATGTTATTTTAATACACATATTTATTATTGTATAACACCTCATGTAATGAAAAAGTAAAAAACTAGTATTTTTCTAATGTCTTGCAGTTTTGTATTTAAACTGTTAAACCATATAAAATGCTGAAAATAAAAAAGTGTATAAATCACAAAAATAACCCTCCTAACTGCTTATAAATTAAAGGTTCTTTATAGCACAACTGAGGTTCTATGTAGCACTTTTCAAAGCAGGATTCTTCAGATGTTTAAGGTGCTTTAAAGAACCATTTAAACAGAAAAGGTTCTTCTATGTCATTTGTAAAGCACCTTTATTTTTAAGGGTTTAGTGTTTTCATAAATGGCTTATTAGATTAAATAATGTCTACACTTTTAAAGCTGCAGTTGTCAAGATATTTTTGATCATATTCACTCAAACCGACAGTATTCTCCGATAGAACAACATAAATTAGACTGTTTAAGAAAAAAATCTGCCCTTCTAGCTCCACCTAAAGCCTGTTATTTGGTTACAATATCACATGCATCAGCCTGAAGTTTAAAGGTGTTTTAGATTTTACATAGCTGATGGCGGAGAGAACATTCACTAACAAACTTCTGATTCCTCGGTTAACAACCAGAGCTAGGAAAACAACCAATGAAAAGAAAGAAACAAAGATAGAAAGGGACTGTGTCCGTAATAAAATTAGGATCAATATCAGACCGGCATTTGAAAGGTGGAGGAATCTATGATATTTTAAAGGGTTCAAGCTGGATGCAGAGCTTGCCACATTTCTTCTCGACAGGTAATTGTGCTTTATCAACCATTGATATTTCTGAGGGTTATGCAAGTAATCTAAATATGCTTGCTAAGTATGCATTCACAAAAATACTGGTGCACACGCACTGACAAGGAAGAGTTTGAAGGGAGGTTGCTCGGTGGTAGTGTGGGAGGGGCATGAAAATTGTAAACATTTAAAATCATCCCAATCCTCTAGAGTTGCCGACTGTAGCTTAAAAAAATGTGCTTCACCATACCATAGAAGAACAATTTATGGCTAAATAGTTCTATAAAGAACCTTTAACCTCCAAAAAACTTTCTGATTTACTAATAGTTTTTTGTGATTAAAAAAGGTTCTTTACATTCTTTAGATCTTTTGACTGAATGGTCCTTTGAGGAACCAAAAATGGTTCTTCTATGGCATCGCTTGTGAAGACATTTTCAAGCACCTTTATTTTTTTCATAGTGTAAATCTCTTGTATATTAACTACAAAATCAAGACAACAACAAGTAGGAATAAGTAAAAAGCACTTGCTACAAACAGCACACTGCCTCAAGAGGAACTTGCAGCTTTGAAGTGTGGTCCAGTATCAGCAGAGATAATCAAAATAACATCAATTCAGATCAAATTTCAGGACAGTAAATAAACCATTAATTCGCGAATGCCCCAGAAACACAAGATAGCAATTTAAAAATAAAATACAAATTTCGTAATTAATTAAAATACAGTAACGAAGGAACGCTGCATAGTGTAAATGAAGTAAAAGTATATCATTTACACGCGATTGAGTTAGCTTAAAACATGACGAGACTAAAGTAAGTTTCTAAATAATAATGCTAATCATATTTTGACTCGATCATTATTGGCTTCTGTAGATGTACATCAGAAATGTTTTGGAGAAATGATGAGTTTAAGGAATGTAAGACACACCCTCACTCAGTCAGGTCTCAAACATTAGGCGGAAAATCTCAGGAAAACCTCTTGTCAAGTCTACAGAATTGCATTGTTGCCGAGAAAATCCACAGATGTATGTGTTATACTGTTCTGTATTTTCAAATATGAAATTAATATTTAGTTTACTAATATTTAACTCTAGGACAGTAACTTGCATAACAGTTAGCAGTAACTATGACTGAGATTATTTAGTATAGCAGTCATAAAATGACTGGTTTCTTAAAATATTCTTGTAAGAATAAGTTATTAATCATTGCTATCATTGTATAATGTAGAAAATATAATAATGCTGACATTATTTCCAAACATGTTATGCAATTTATGCCTCCAAACATGTTAATAATGTTAGGTATGATGAAGATTACACTTGTATATATGTATCTTTCGCAGTAACTGTTGCACTGTAGAATAGTGGGTTAAGCAAAAGACATTGTAAGTGTTGCACACTTCTTGCACACAGCAGGCTTTCAAAAAAAGTCAGCAAAAAATGGGTGGCCTGTGCCCCAGTAGAGCTTTATTTCTAGCAACGCCCCTGGTATTGAAGTCCCCAGTTCGTCAAAAAATGACGCGAAAGGTATACCCTTCGCGTCAACATATGACGAATGGTCAAGTGTCGTCAAATATTGACGACATGGGGTGAGACTGGGTTGAAAAGAACTATTACAAGATGAAACCTCACTAAAAATATTAGAATTCAAATAAGAAGTAGAAGATACTAAAGTAGACCATACAGACGAAAAATTTGATTGAATGCCTGAGCAATAGATAAAGAATCATGTAGTATCATATTGTCAACTCTAATTTTATTAATTAAATGTTTATTGGATGTATTATCCACAACATTAGTAAATTCAGTACAGAAAAAATTCCAGGCATCTTGTACATTTGTACAAGATCAACATGAAAAAAGCAGACCATCTCTTTTCTTACTCTTATCTGACTGAATGTTCAGCATCATTGCCACAAAATAAAAACATTAGATGGAGCATGTACTGTACAATGATCCAGCAAACAAAATAATATAGACTTTTTTGGCTAGCTTCTACAAACATTGACACAATTCTATTGACTTTAAATTTTACAGTTAGTAATGTATTATTAACATCCCATTTAATTTGTATTCTATGCAGTCTATCTGTTTGTGCTAAAATGTGTACATCTGAATGTAAATGTCATAATATGTTAATATTCAATATTTATTATCATTTGCATGTTTTGATGTGGCATATTTCATGATTTTAATGATTTCCTGTAATTTTTGTCTATTTAGAATGATTGTCTTTGCCAATTTGTATTGTTAATTTATTTTTTATTGAAGCAGTTAACATCCATATCTCATTTGAGTAGTGATTTTCTATATTTGCATAATAATTCATATATTTATTTTGATGTATATTTTTTATATTTTGAAGAATGTTATTTTAATACACATATTTATTATTGTATAACACCTCATGTAATGAAAAAGTAAAAAACTAGTATTTTTCTAATGTCTTGCAGTTTTGTATTTAAACTGTTAAACCATATAAAATGCTGAAAATAAAAAAGTGTATAAATCACAAAAATAACCCTCCTAACTGCTTATAAATTAAAGGTTCTTTATAGCACAACTGAGGTAGCACTTTTCAAAGCAGGATTCTTCAGATGTTTAAGGTGCTTTAAAGAACCATTTAAACAGAAAAGGTTCTTCTATGTCATTTGTAAAGCACCTTTATTTTTAAGGGTTTAGTGTTTTCATAAATGGCTTATTAGATTAAATAATGTCTACACTTTTAAAGCTGCAGTTGTCAAGATATTTTTGATCATATTCACTCAAACCGACAGTATTCTCCGATAGAACAACATAAATTAGACTGTTTAAGAAAAAAATCTGCCCTTCTAGCTCCACCTAAAGCCTGTTATTTGGTTACAATATCACATGCATCAGCCTGAAGTTTAAAGGTGTTTTAGATTTTACATAGCTGATGGCGGAGAGAACATTCACTAACAAACTTCTGATTCCTCGGTTAACAACCAGAGCTAGGAAAACAACCAATGAAAAGAAAGAAACAAAGATAGAAAGGGACTGTGTCCGTAATAAAATTAGGATCAATATCAGACCGGCATTTGAAAGGTGGAGGAATCTATGATATTTTAAAGGGTTCAAGCTGGATGCAGAGCTTGCCACATTTCTTCTCGACAGGTAATTGTGCTTTATCAACCATTGATATTTCTGAGGGTTATGCAAGTAATCTAAATATGCTTGCTAAGTATGCATTCACAAAAATACTGGTGCACACGCACTGACAAGGAAGAGTTTGAAGGGAGGTTGCTCGGTGGTAGTGTGGGAGGGGCATGAAAATTGTAAACATTTAAAATCATCCCAATCCTCTAGAGTTGCCGACTGTAGCTTAAAAAAATGTGCTTCACCATACCATAGAAGAACAATTTATGGCTAAATAGTTCTATAAAGAACCTTTAACCTCTAAAAAACTTTCTGATTTACTAATAGTTTTTTGTGATTAAAAAAGGTTCTTTACATTCTTTAGATCTTTTGACTGAATGGTCCTTTGAGGAACCAAAAATGGTTCTTCTATGGCATCGCTTGTGAAGACATTTTCAAGCACCTTTATTTTTTTCATAGTGTAAATCTCTTGTATATTAACTACAAAATCAAGACAACAACAAGTAGGAATAAGTAAGAAGCACTTGCTACAAACAGCACACTGCCTCAAGAGGAACTTGCAGCTTTGAAGTGTGGTCCAGTATCAGCAGAGATGTGTTTTTCAGCAAAAATGTGCTTTTACTGACTTTGCAGAATTCATTGATCTATCAGTGTCAAGTTCTTCTCATACTCCGCATTATTTTACTTAGAAATGAAAGAGGTGCTTGATCTCTTTCCCAAACAATTTGACTAGACATGGAGCACATTGTACTCAGTTGTCCAATAACCTCTCCCACTTGATCCAACCACTCTGCAAACTTTAAATGAAAGTTCTGTAATGCCAGCCAAAAGAAACCCAAAAATATATCCTAGATATCAAATAAGGTGTCCATGTATGCTATATTTAAAATTGGGTAAACAACAAGTATTGGGCCTCTGAACCAACTATTTAACCAGTATGGACATTTGATCCATTATACCATATTTACCACTGTTAATTTTAAAAATTGTAATTTAGGGTAATCAATTAAAACCTTCACTTTAAAAAGTGCCAGGTTATTTTATCCCAGGGCTGGGTCAATTCTGGACAGAGCACACTGCTATGTTAAAACAACCCAGTGTTGGGGTGTGCTCTCTCCAATAATGACCCAGCCCTGAATGAAAACATCCCAGCACTTATTAGAGTAAATTAATTACATGATATTCATATTACATGAAATTGTATGTTTTCTGTATAACTTATCATAAGCATATCACTGACCTACACACAAAGAATGGTAGGTATTTGTTGGGTTGTTACAACCCAAAATTCTGGGTTGTTTGTTGGGTCAAATATAAACATTATCTGGATTAATTTCAACCCATCTGCTGGGCTCATCCCTTTTTGACCCAAAGCTGGGTTTAAAATAACCCAGCATTTTTTTAGAGTGTACAAAATGCAGAAATGTATTTTGCAATTGAGTTTGTCAAGTTACATTTTTATATAGTGCTTTTTACAATGCATATTCTTTCGATGCAGCATTATAGAACATCATATTTAGCTGTCATAATGCCAAAACATGTTTAGATATTTAGTAATATACAATATATAGCTATAGATTATACATATAGCTCATGTCTCAACATCTTAAAAAAACATATAATGAACCTTGAGGCCGAAATAAATCCTATATCTTGGAGCCTATCCGGCGCCTTCACTCACTCGTATCCATTAAGGTGGATTATATTAATAAAGTTTTATACTGAAAGTAAAGTCATATAGTGAATGAAGGTATAGCTACAGACCTCTTGAAACAGCCCTTGTTTGCATTGATATAAAAGTTTCAAATCCTACTAAAGTAGCCAACGTGTTTTACACGAGAACAAAATAATGTAGCGTTTCTTACATTATACTGATATTACAGTGGTCAATCTTAGTATGATCTTCAGCTCATCTTCAGCTCATCTTGATTTAATTATTTTAAAACATCCATATCTGAATGAATGGGACTCAGGAAATACAATATATGCACGTAAGTAAGACCTTATAGCAGATCACGTTGGCCAAAACACTAAAAGAACCGCGTTTTCAAAAGATATTGCTGGCAAATACAAACATTCCCATCCAGACGGGAATAAATTAAACTACAATGTAATGTAATAAAACTACAAGTATTGATTTTTGGAATCTGATTACATAATCAGTTACTACCCAGCTCTGTGATCAACATTCATTCAGTCCTGAGACTCGAACCGGCAACTGTCAGGTTACAAGCCTGACACTCTAACCATTAGGCCACAACTGCCAACATAAATGTGACACAAAAAACATACCCATCTTCTAAAATTCCCAGCCTTACCCAGCGGTGAGCAGTTCATCTTCTCCATTCCTAAGAGGAAAGAAAAAAACAATAATTAGTGTCATGTGTGAATTCACTTCTGTATGTCAAGCTAAACCTGTAAAATATCTCTGACCTGAAGTAAATGACATGACCTAGTTTTCATTCACAAACAATTATTTTGTTGATGTAGATAAAAGCACTGCTCAACACATATCTGACAATATATAAGTAAAGCACATTCCAGTGCACAGTCTCACTCCCTACCCAAAAGAAGAACACTAAAAGAGTTTCAGCGATTATAAATAATTTACAGAATTCTTGATTCGCCCTTTTAACCCCTCTGCAAAGAGCACTTTTGGCCCAGGTTAAAAATATATGCTCCACAGATCCATTCATAGATGTATGTGGAGTAGACTGTGGTTTAGTTAATAGTTAACCCAAAAATAAAAAATAAAAATCTGCCATCATTTACTCTCCCTTATGTTGTTTCAGACACATAGGGCTTAAATCTTTCTTCCGTGGAGTGCAAGGATTTTTAACAATTGTTTTGGTCACAGGATGTTCTTTATTCTTTTTAACTACTATGCGAAAGTCTGTGCATGTTTTTTTTTTTGATTGAAGTAAGAATTGGTAATTATAGGGGCTGTTTACACTTGGTATTAAGATGTGTTTTCATCAATCGGATCACAAGTGGACGAGAGAGACACATTACGTTTACACCTGGTATTCAAATCCGTCTCTTTTGTCCACTTTCGACCGCATCTGTGCTGAATACTGTGAGGGGGTGGTCTGTGAGACGGTGGGCGAGTCTCTCTGCTGTCATTCAAACGCGAGCGGGAGTAATTATGAGTTTATGTGGATGCAGATGTAACCCCTTTAAATTGAACACTACTTTCATGTGTAATTTAATTGTGAAAAAATTTTTATTTGTAGTTTTTATTTTTTAGTTGACTTAAGTGCATTGAGTGAACTGGCTGCGTTTAGTTCAGATGAAGAAGCCAGCTGGACATGCATCCATGAGGTTGGAAATGCATCCCAGATCTGATGAAAGATTTGATTTTTTTCGGTTGATTTACCGTGGTTCTTTATGAGAGCTCTGATTGGGTTTTATGAGTGGATTTCGATTCTGCATCGTGACCTACTTTTGATTGGCGAGCCAGAGCCCTTTTTGATCTACACACGTGGAGTGAACCCACGCCCCCTTGTGGATTTAAGGGATATAACAGCTAAGCTGTGATCTCACACACTTTGTACACACTACCCGGGTAGAACAAATTTACAAAAAGGCCTTTACACACATTCACATTGAGAACTATATTTACACACATGGATACTTGAGAACTGTTTCAACACACATGGATATCTGAGGACCGTATATATACACAGGATACAAGAGACTTTGGGACATTTTATTTTATTTTTATTTCCTCTTTATTCTATCTTGAGCTCAATATCAAGCACTTTCTCCCACCCTTAATTGTGGTATTAAGAGTATCTGTTTAAATTGTGGGAATAGTTATTTCCAAAGTTTTTTTTTTTTTGAATTTTCAATTAAAATGCCGGCTGTTAAGTTTCATTTATAACTTGGCTCAGTGTTATTCTATCCTCCTTGAGTCGAACCTAATTTGCCTTTGAACTCTTGAGTACAAATTCAGATATTATCCTTTGTACAGTGTTGCGGTGTTACATCGAGCCTTTTCGTGGCGAGCCAGCCAGGAGGATAAATACAGCCTGAGCACACATTTTTTATTTTACCAAGTGACATTTTATTTCCTGTAAAATTCTTTTTGAAAAAGAAAGGCTTTTGATAGAAAAATGAGTGTCTCAGATGTTGAAAGGCGCTACCATCTCAAAGCAAATTGTTCTGTATGTGTGTTAGGTGTCACTGATACAGATACCGATGATGATATTGCTGAAACTCTCAAAAAGTATGGGGTTGTAGTGAAAATAGTGAGGGTAGCCCCTAGCGCTGTACAGTCAGGGCAGCCAACTGCAATAGTAGAGTTTGATTCACATAGTCCTGTTTTAAGCCTGGAGCCAGAATTACCTCTAGAGGTTAACAATGTGCGAAACCCCACAGTGACTTGGCATATAGATACTGTCAAAGTGTTAGCCCCACTCACTAAACAGTCACATGCCCAAGCTGAGCACTCTTCTCTGGCATAGGTGTCATTTACACTGGGGACGCTGGGGACATGTCCCCACCACTTTTTGAAATGGCTGATTTTTTCCCCACCACTTTTTGGAAGCATTTGGTTAAAATGTTCTGAAAAATCAAACAATACCTGTGTGACTTACACTGCAAAAATGTCTTTCTTACTCCGTATTTTTGTCTTGTTTTCAGTAGAATTATCAAAAAATTCTTAAATAAAGATGATTTTCTTGATGAGCAAAATGAGTCTAGTTTTTAGACCAAAAATATAAACTTTAAGTGAATTTGTGATTAAAACAAGCAAACATATTTGCCAATGGGATGAGAAAAAATCTAAAAATAAGATTTCTCTTTTTTCTTAAAAACTTGAAATTTTCTCACACCATTGGCAGATATTTTTGCCTGTTTTAAGCACAAACTTACTTAAATTGTATATTTTTGTCTAAAACTAGACTTATTTTCTTACGTTATTTTACTCATCAAGAAAATACATCTTGATTTAAGAATTTTTAGATATTTCTACTGAAAACAAGACAAAAATACTATGTAAGGAAGTCCGATTCTTAGTATTTTTGTTTTGTTTTCAGTAAAAATATATAAAAATTCTTAAATTAAGATGCTTTTTCTTGATGAGCAAAAATCTAGTTTTTAGACCAAAAATATCAAATTAAGTGATTTTGAGCATAAAAACAAGCAAAAAAATCTAAAAAAAAAAAATTTAATTTAGTGTTTAAAATTTTTTTTTCAAGATTTGTTTGCCTACCCAATTGGCAGATATTTTGCTTGTTTTATGCACAAAATCACTTACATTTGGTATTTTCGGTCTAAAACTAGAATTATTTTCTTAGGTTATTTTGCTCATCTAGAAAAAGCATCTTAATTTAAGAATTTTTAGATATTTTACTGAAAACAAGACAAAAATACAAAGAAATATGTCATATGTCGAAATTATGATTTTTACAGTATGGTGCTTTGGCACTGTTTGGTTGAGCTGGTGTTGCCGTTATTCAATATTTTTCCCGTCCTGCTGTAATGTTTTTTCGTATGATCTTTTGTCCCCACCACTTTTCAACACAAACTGACGCCCCTGTTCTCTGGATTCCAGTGATGTCAGTAGTGGTGACGTTGATTCAGATGTCACTGATCAGAGCGCTTCCATCCTGCAAAGACGCAAAGGAAAATCACAGCTTAAAAGAGGAAAAATGAAATCCACTGTCCCAAAATCTGACAGCATATCTGATCTAGTAGTAAGGAAAAAGACTTCAAAGCCCACATTGAATACACACATGGCGCCACAGACCGACAACATGGCGCCGAGTATGGCTGCCGTGTCTCTCACGCCTCCACGACCACGCAGTTTTTTAATGTTTTTAGTGTTTTTGTGTTTTTGTGTTTAATATATGTATGTAAGGCTGTTATCTGAATCAACGTCACCACTACTGACATCACATGGCGCCACAGACCGACAACATGGCGCCGAGTATGGCTGCCATGTCTCTCACGCCTCCACGACCACGCAGTTTTTTAATGTTTTTAGTGTTTTTGTGTTTAATATATGTATGTAAGGCTGTTAGTCTGTTAACATATGACAGAGATATCTTATTGGAAATCCGCGATTCAACGATTAACCGTTCCATTCCGGATTACATTCATATTGACCCACTGGTCGCAACAACAGAGGAATACTTATACACTAACTTAGCGGCAAGACCAAGGCACAGACGCAAACACCGGAAAAGAGGACGCAGAGCTGGGATACTTGTGAGACACAGGCGGCGAGTAGCCCGATCCCCACTTCCCAGTATACTTCTGGCAAATGTTCAGTCTCTGGATAATAAGTTGAGTGAG
Source organism: Paramisgurnus dabryanus (assembly GCF_030506205.2). Taxonomy (NCBI): domain Eukaryota; kingdom Metazoa; phylum Chordata; class Actinopteri; order Cypriniformes; family Cobitidae; genus Paramisgurnus; species Paramisgurnus dabryanus. Next base: position 6,820,756 of record NC_133341.1, on the reverse strand, counting down.
CTCTGGGCTAGAACATCTTTTCAACGCGAGATAAGAGACTGTAATGTCATATGCTTAACTGAAACCTGGCTATCACCGAGTGTTCCTGACCATGCAGTTGCCCCTCAGGGCTTCTCCGTGTTTCGAGCGGATAGATCGGCGGAATTCTCGGGGAAGAAGAAAGGCGGTGGAGTATGTTTCCTTATTAACAACATGTGGTGTAATCCGGACAGTATACACGCCACAAAGGAATATTGCTCACCTGACGTGGAGTATTTAATGTTGCTATGTAGGCCTTTTTGGCTGCCCAGGGAGTTTACGGCCGTTGTCTTAACAGCAGTCTATATTCCGCCACAGGCAAATACGGACAGTGCGTTAAGGGAACTGCAATTCCGTCGCCTCTGTTGAAGATAAACATCCAGAGGCAGCTTCCATCGTGCTCGGAGATTTTAACCAGGCTTCCTTGAGTAAGGTATTGCCGAAATATTCACAGCATGTACATTTTAAAACTCGCGGTAAAAAAACTTTGGATCATTGTTATTCTCCCTTCAGCAAAGCTTACAAACCCCTCCTTCGGCCACCGTTCGGGAAGTCAGACCACGCCTCTATTCTGCTGCTGCCGGCCTATAAGTATAGGCTGAAGCAGACAGCGCCCATCATGAGGACGATCCCTTGTTGGACTGACCAATCGGAGGCGGAGCTCCAGGACTGTTTTGGGACTGTGGATTGGGATGTGTTTAGGGAAGCGACTGCTGATATTCATGAATATACTGACTTAGTAATGTGTTTTATACGAAAATGTTTTGAAGATGTCGTCCCTACAAGAACTATTCGTGTGTTTCCTAATCAAAAAGCATGGCTTAATCGTTCTGTAAAACTGGCCCTCGTTGCAAGAGACAAAGCCTTTTCCTCTGGGGATCTGGAGGAAAAGAAAATTGCACAATATAATCTCCGTAAGACAATTAAGCTGGCAAAGAGGCAATATAAGGAAAAAATTGAAAAACAGCTGAGCGATAATGATTCTCGCAGGGTTTGGCAGGGGATACATTCTATATCAGATTTGAAGACGAGACCTAGTTATGCAACTAATGTCTCAAATACACTGCCAGATGAACTGAATCTTTTTTATGCTCAGTTTGAAGAAACACACATGACCCTTCAGGGGAGCACTGTCAGCAGTCCTGTAAGCAGGATGTACTCTTCTAATATAACATCGGATAATATTCACATAACAGAGGGCGATGTGCGACGTGTGTTTGGACGGGTGAATATCCGAAAAGCTGCAGGACCGGATGGGATTCCCGGTCGGGTGATCAGAACCTGTGCAATACAACTTGCAGGTGTGTTCGCAGATATTTACAACCGCTGTCTGTCTCTCTCTGTATTTCCCTCCTGTTTTAAATCATCTGAAATAGTGCCAATTCCCAAGAAGAGTAAAATTCTATGCTTAAATGATTGGCGGCCTGTTGCCCTTACTCCTATAGTGAGTAAATGCTTCGAACAGTTTATAAGAGATTACATTAATAATCTTGTCCCAAAAACTATGGATCAGTATCAGTTTGCCTATCGGGAAAACAGATCTACAGAGGATGCTATATCTATAGTACTTCATAACACACTCACACATTTGGAAAAGGAGAACTCTTATGCCAGGATTCTCTTTATCGATTATAGCTCGGCATTCAATACAATAATTCCCACTAGACTGGTTGAAAAACTCAGGAACCTTTGCATTCCATTGGACCTCTGTGATCTCATTTTGGACTTTTTAAGTAATCATCGTCAGGTGGTTAGGATGGGGTCTATTATCTCTGCGCCTCTGACCGTGAGTATCGGAGCTCCTCAAGGATGTGTGCTAAGTCCTCTGCTTTATTCTCTGTACACATATGACTGCACACCATTACACTCATCAAATCTCATTATTAAGTATGCTGATGACACCACAGTAGTGGGTCTGATTAGAGATGATAACGAGTTGTTGTACAGGGAAGAAGTGGAGAATTTAGTACAATGGGGTCAGGATAACAATCTGTCACTAAACGTGGAAAAAACGAAAGAATTAGTGGTGGACTACAGGAAGAGGAAAAGAGCAGAATTGACTCCTCTGATGATTCATGGTTGTCCAGTAGAACGGGTGAGCAGTTTTAAGTTCTTGGGTGTTAACATTACCAATAACCTCACTTGGGACCTACACATTACGGGAATAGTGGGGAAGGCCCAGCAACGCCTATTCCATCTTAGGCGGTTGAGGAAATTCGGCATGGACACAAATGTTCTTTGTACTTTTTATAGGGGCACAATTGAAAATATCCTAACAGGGGCCATTACTTCTTGGTATGGCAATTGCACGGCAAACAGCCGCAGAGCACTACAAAAAGTGGTTAAAACCTCTCAGAAAATATGCGGTTGTGAGCTTGTATCTATAGCAGACCTGTATCGAGAGAGGTGTGAGAAAAAGGCCCAAAGGATTGTCAAGGACCCTAGCCACCCTAATAGTAACCTCTTCGAGCTGCTACCCTCTGGCAAGCGATACTGTAGTCTGCGAGCAAGAACTTGCAGACTCAGAGAGTCATTTTTTTATCAAGCTATTAGGTTTCTTAATGGCAGATAGATTGTACTTTTTATTATTTATATGGTAATGTAATGTATCATGTTTTTTTTACTGTGTTGTTATTGTGTTTATCATAATTTATTATTGTGTTTATTGTTGTTGTTGTTGTTGTTGTTGTTGGTGTGTGTGTGTGTGTGTGTGTGTGTGTGTGTGTGTGTGTACCTGGTAATTATCACGTTGTGGGGACCAATTGTCCCCACAAAGATAGGAATACCAGTGTTTTTGTGACCTTGTGGGGACATTTTGATGTCCCCATGAGGAAACAAGCTTATAAATCAAACAGAATGATGTTTATTGAAAATGTGAAGTAGCTGAATGGTTTCTGTGATGGTTGGGGTTAGGGACTGGGGTAGGTAAGGGGAATAGAATATACAGTTTGTACAGTATAAAATGCATTACGCCTATGGAATGTCCCCACAAAACATGGAAACCAGAATGTGTGTGTGTGTGTGTGTGTGTGTGTGTTTTTAGGGTTGTCTTTTAATGTTTGGAACTGTTGTTGGTCAAAAGGTGTGGTAGACCTAAGATTTTTGCTCTTGCATTGTATATAAATATGATATGAGATGCAACTTTAATAAACTGAACTGAACTGAACTGAACTGAACTGAATGTACTTACCACAGATGAATTAAACCCACCTGAGGTGCAACGCATAGTTGTCGAACATGTCATTAAAAATGACACTTCTGCAGTGCAAACACATTCAAAATGGCTGCGTTCCTTTTCTGGTAGGGTTCCAAAACCCCCCGGTGAGGCTGACATTGATACATGGTGCCTCCATGTTGACCTTCTACTACAAGATTCTCTGCCTCCAGATGTTCAGCGGAGAAAGATCCTTGAAAGTCTCTTACCCCCAGCCTCAGATGTAGTCAAACAATTGGGTTCCACTGCCCCTCCAAAAGATTATGTAAAGCTCCTTGATTCTGCTTACGGGCTGGTAGAGGATGGCGATGAGATCTTTGCCAGGTTCCTAAATACTCACCAGGATGCCGGTGAAAAAGCTTCCGACTACTTACAGAGATTACAGACCATTCTTAGCACAGCTGTCAGGCGGAGTGGAGTAAAGGAGTCCTCTGCAAATCGGCACCTACTAAAACAGTTTCAGCGTGGGTGTTGGGATCACTCTTTGATACTTACTCTTCAGCTTGAGTCTAAGGCAAGAACACCACCCGACTTTGCTGAGTTGTTGTTGCTTTTAAGAACTGAAGAAGACCGAAGAGCTGCAAAGCTTGACAGGATGCAGAGACACATAGGTAGTTCGAAGCATAAAGCTGCCAGTCATGTCCAGTTAGCTACAAATGTCTCTGCTTATGGTGATTCTGGATTATTGCAAGCTTGTCTGTCTGAGACTGAGGCCTTGAGAAGGCAGGTGGCTGATTTAAAATTGCAGTTAGAATCCTCCAAATCTAAAAAGAACGAGAGACATGAACCTGAATTAGTGAAAAGTCCAAAGCAAATGCCAGCCAAAGTTGAGACAAATGTGCAACATGTAACAAGTAAACCGCCAAAGCCGTGGTTCTGCTTTAGATGTGGAGAAGATGGCCATGTAGCCAGACTCTGTGAAGGCTCCATTATGGAAGTAAATCTGTGCCGTTGGGTTTTGAATTCTAATTCTTAGCACTGAATTTTTTTACATCAAATTTTTAACACTGAATTTTATTTTGCATCTAAATCAGACTTTGAATTTTAAAAGCCATCGAATTTCTAGCACAGTTTTTGTGCCTTTGACATTTTTTTCAATGTTTTAAAAAAATTCAGTGTAAAAAAAAATTCAATGTCTAAAAAAATTCAGTGAAAAAAAATTCAATGTGTTTTAAAAGATTCAGTGTAAAAACATTCAATGTTTCAAAAGATTTGGTGTAAAAAATTCAATGTCTCAAAAAATTCAGTGCAAAATAATTCAACGTCTCAAAAAATTCAGTGTAAAAATATTCAGAGTCAACATCCGGGGAAGCAAGGAGAAGCAATCGATCCCTGTATCAAATCATTCAACATCCAGCCAATCATTTACTCTCCATTGGTCATGTGATACCGAAACGGGAAGTCGGTGAAGTTCAGGCAAAGGGTTTATTTGCATTACATACGAATACATTTTTCATATCTGGCAGATCGTATCATCAGTATATCAGGACACAGTCCGTTTACATTTATCAACATCAAAGTGGCTTCTGTATCTGGATGTGTGATCGATCCCGTGCGGGGAGACGCGCTGGATGAATAGCTGTCAATCACAATGGCTCCAACTGGCTTTAACCATATGATTTAGGGTTGTCGCGGTAACTGCACTCCCATATTGTACAGTTCTACTGAGAAGCAAACAGCAGAGAATAACTAGCAACCCTAATAACCGTGATTCACCTTTTTAGCTTTATATTTTAAGCCTTAAAGGTTTTATCTTTGTTTATTTGCAGCGTCCGCCCCGCGGACTTTACCTGAACTTGACTTTCACCCACATGCTTTTTACCAACAAAATTAATGTGAAACATGAGGATGACAATCCCGACTGCACTGTTTTAGTCTGCAGTAATAACGTGCTTTAGGCTCTGTCTGAACTTATACGTTTTTGTTCTGTAGCCTACTTTGTTCACTCACATATTTCTATATCAACCATAAACTGTTGTTACCTATGTTTCCTGATAAGTTTAATATGATTTAAATAAAAGAGCTAACAATTTCCTAAATTTCCTGTTCATGTCTCTCTCTTGTGTAATAAGTGAAGTAATGTAATTTACAAACACATTTAGGTATAAGAAACTTACTTTGCATAAAACCAACACTGAGCAAATGTATTTGGTCAATGTTATTATGGTTTGTACGTGTTTAACCTAAAACGTGTTAAATGAGATAGGAACTGCTGACTGACCAGCGCAAAATTCACGTAATGACCCTTGATATGTCGCCATGGAAACTCAAACATTAAAACGATCCATTAAATTCTGCTACTAAATATTAAATCTCTACATGAATAGTTGGAACGTATTAAACATATGCCTGAATAACTTAAAAATACGAGCAGGAGTGTTAAAATGCGCTCCATTACCACCTCCTTTATTTTTGACAGCTGTCAGGGAGAAGATTAATGATAGTTAGCGGTGTTTTGTGTGACGTTGACCTGTAAATGCAGATTCCATGGCTGGATTGAGTGAGATCCGTCCTCGGCTGCGTTTGTGATCGGAATGTTATCCGTTCTTGCGCCACACATCAAGATGGATAAATAAAACACAACGAAAATTCTTCTGTGTATTTTGTTTAATGATTTGCCTAAAGCGTAGTTTCTTAATTATATGTATGAGATTTTTAATGTTTGAATTAAAAGAAATTCCAAAACATTTTCCCGCAATCTTTTTAACACTTTAGGGTCAGTAAAATGTTTTATGATTTGTTGTTAAAAATCTGTTCAATGATTGGTTAAAGCCTACGCGACTGCCGCTCACGAAAAGATAAAGGGCGTATTCCAATAGCATATTATCTCTATGCCATATTCCCTTCGAAGATCAGAACACTTGATGTATAAACTCTAGAGAAAGTTGCACAATTGTCTCATGGTGTGGTCAATTCAAATAGACTTGGCGAATAGAGCAATGAAAAACGCACATCAGTTTCTCTTTATTTGGATCGACTGTGTGACATCCCCTTCCTGAAGTGCCCTTCAAGGGCGATAACGCCATTTGGAATTCACCCCGCTTTCAGCATGAACTTGACTGCCGCGTCCCATCTCAAAGGCCGATAAAACAGCTGGAGTACTAATAAAAACATCAGTAAATTAATAGGTTTCAGCAATTCTTCTGAAGAAATGTTACCATATCTTTCTCTGGAAAAATAAGATGCCTTCAAAGCAGGGCCGGGTCTACAGGGGGGCTGGGGGGGCATTGCCCCCTCAGATTTTCCTTGTGCCCCCCCAAAAATGTCCAGCCAACCTTAAAATAACGGAGTCTCTTTACACAAAAAAAGTCTTCTTTAGGCAAGCGCTAGCGTTTACAGCTCCCGCCCACTAACGTCTGATTAGCTTATTCAAACCTTGGAGGTCTTTTCAGCAGTATTTAAGTCACAAGAAAAGTACTACTGTTCTCTATGACGGTAACTAAAAAAAAACGCATCTTTAAAATATATATCAAAAACAATGCAATTTAGTATTACATAAACGTAATAACCCAACACATATTAAATTAAAACTTTTTTTATAGTAAAACATGCCCAAAATAGCCCCTTATCCTTTCTTAGACTCACCTCATTATTTATTCATGCAAATACAACAGCCAATGGCAAGTCTCCAGCAGCATTTCATGTGTTTGTTTTAGACGTAGTTCTGTTTATTAAAATTAGAATATGCAGTTTGGTTGTGGCATACTATATAGTAGATATTAATGATATAAGATGGTTATACAGTAAATATACAGTATTGTAACAGCTGAGCATCGCGTGCAGTTTTAAAATCAAATTTTAGCGGTTTTGTCATCGTCATTCATCAGCTCATTTAGCTCGTGTTTGAGGAAAACTTCACACGCAAAAATCTACAGACTTTTAAGTTCAAGAGGAGCTTTCACTCCGCAAGGTCATCGTAAGGTAAAACGTTGTATTTTATAATGTTGCGTTGTATTATAATATCTAATTTGCTGTGTTATAAACAAAGCAGTTTGACTTATCTTTGGTCTCGTCGCAAATCACACTTACAGTATTTTAGGGCTTGTGCTTTTGTCTGGTGCTGTAGGCAAACAGGATAATCTTTGACGAATTTGTCATGCATGTCAAATTGCTTGCATGATGCAACAATATATTATTTAAAGCATTGTGCTTTGTTGTGATATTTGAGGTTGCTGCAGCAGCAATGATAGCGTCAGGAATTAATGACAATACAGCTTATCACATTGAAAATACATTATTTTACATGAAGAAAATGTTTGAGAAGTGGAAATAAAGTTCCTAACAAGTGTTTATTTAGAATAAAGGCATATGTTGGGTAGGGTAGGTATAAGAATGGCTTTAATTTATCTATAAGTAAAATAATAGATTAAATGCAGTGTAAACATTAATAAAATATAGCTATATGTACAGCTTTATATTTATATCACCTGCTTGCCTGATTTCATTAACTGTGACTAAATGTGTCAAACTAGTGTAATCATTATAACATTATAAATCATTAATCTAATTGCATCTACTTTTAAAATGTGAACGTGCAAAATGACATATAAATTGCCTTTTATTATAAGACATGCAAAGTAATATTGGATTGAAACATCCATAATTTTAGTGTATGAATCATTTTAGTCGAGAAATGGCTGCCCACCCAAAAATCCTGACTGCCCCCCCAGTCCAGCAAGCCTAGTACCGGGCCTGCTTCAAAGTGTAATTGCGGATTCACGCGCTTCTAATCTAATTTTCCAAATTGTTCTTTTAAGTCATAATGTAAAAATAACACGGAGACTTACGTTCTTACATAGATGTGTTGTATTTATATTATTAGGGAAATACAGGTAAGGATTTTTTTACCTTCTGAACTAAACAAACCGCATAGGAAATAGCCTATATTTGGCAAAGACGTTCATCTGTAGATCACTTTTGCTTTTAAAGTCAGATTGTTAAATATTTCCATTTCTTTAATTAAAATAGTTTTTTTAAATGTTTCTTTATTATTATTATGAACGAAAAAACATTTGACCAAATACATTTGCTCAGTGTTGGTTTTATGCAAAGTAAGTTTCTTATACCTAAATGTGTTTGTAAATTACATTACTTCACTTCTTACACATTAGACTAGAGGGAGACATGAACAGGAAATTTAGGAAATTGTTAGCTCTTTTATTTAAATCAAATTAAACTTATCAGGAAACAAAGGTAACAACAGTTTATTGTTGATATAGAAATATGTGAGTGAACAAAGTAGGCTACAGAACAAAAACGTATAAGTTCAGACAGAGCCTAAAGCACGTTATTAACGCAGACTAAAACAGTGAAGTCGGGATTGTCATCCTCATGTTTCATATTAATTTTGTTGGTAAAAAGCATGTGGGTGAAAGTCGAGTTCAGGTACAGTACGCGGTGCGGACGCTGCAAATATTAATAAGCAAAGATAAAACCTTTAAAGCTTAAAATATAAAGCTAAAAAGGTGAATCACGGTTATTAGGGTTGCTAGTTATTCTCTGCTGTTTGCTTCTCAGTAGAACTGTACAATACGGGAGTGCAGTTACCGCGACAACCTGGTTAAAGCCAGTTGTAGCCATTTGTGATTGAAAGCTATTCATCCAGCGCGTCTCCCCGCACGGGATCGATCACACATCCAGATACAGTAGTCACTTTGATGTTGATAAATGTAAACGGACTACTGTGTCCTGATATACTGATGATACGATCTGCCAGATGTGAAAAATGTATTCGTATGTAATGCAAATAAACCCTTTGCCTGAACTTCACCCACTTCTCGTTTCGGTGTCACGTGACCAATGGAGCGTAAATGATTGGCTGGATGTTGAATGATTTGATACAGGGATCGATTGCTTCTCCTTGCTTCCCCGGATGTTGACTCTGAATATTTTTACACTGAATTTTTTGAGACATTGAATTTTTTACACCAAATCTTTTGAAACATTGAATTTTTTTACACTGAATCTTTTAAAACACATTGAATTTTTTTTCATTGAATTTTTTTAGACATTGAATTTTTTTTTACACTGAATTTTTTTAAAACATTGAAAAAATGTCATAGGCAAAAAAAACAGTGCTAGATATTCGATGGCTTTTAAAATTCAAAGTCGGATTTAGATGCAAAATAAAATTCAGTGTTAAAAATTTGATGTAAAAAAATTCAGTGCTAAGAATTAGAATTCAAAACCCAACGGCACTGTTATAATTCCATACTCCATAAACAAAGCCCTTGTAGACAGAAAGTACAAAGAGCTAAAAGCTAAACAGGATGATTGGACAAAGAGAACTGGCATGCCGTTAAACCAGAGCGGGTTTCAGTAATGGGACATACTGGGGCCCTTTGCCAAATAAAGTGTCCCAATTAATTGAAAAGAGAAGCTATACAAAATCAAAACCCTTCCAATGGTTTAGCTAATGATAGTGAGCTAACTTCTAGTATCATAGGTCCCAAATGTACAGCTGAAATCATCATTGAAGGAAAGCCTTGTATTTCCCTTCTTGATTCAGGGTCACAGGTAACAACTGTGTCCAAGTCTTTTTATGACACTTACTTATCATCCTGTCCAATCCTTTCTTTAGACAATCTCATTGAGGTTGAGGGAGCTGGGGGGCAGACCGTGCCGTATATGGGCTACATAGAAGTTGACATGCATTTTCCTGAAGATATCACCGGAAAAGCTGAAACTGTCACCACACTAGCCCTTGTCATTCCTAATTACAAATTCAATCTTGAAATCCCAGTACTTGTTGGCACTAACACTCTTGATATTTTGTTCAGATCTTGTGCCACAATCAGAAATGGCCATACTGTTCTCAAAGGACTACCTCCATACTCCGCTTTAGTCCAAACCCTGTTGCGTAGACACCGCATTGAACAACGAAATGGAAAATTGGGCCAAGTCAAACTGAACGGGAGACAGAGCATCAAAATACCTGCTGGTCAAAAGATGGTTTTGGATGGATACGTGAGGGGCGTGTCTACAGCCACAAATGCATCCCTTGTGGTGGAGCCATGCACTCACTCCAAACTTCCTAGTGGCTTACTTCTTTGCAGTTATGTCCTCACGAGTCCTAGAAGAACGTCATTTAAAGTGCCTATTCTTCTTCAGAACGAAACTGCCCACGAAATAACACTTCCAAGAAAGTGCTGCTTGGCTGAGCTTTATGTTCCATCTGTTCTGTCATCACTGAAGGAGACTCCTGTGGAAGAGAAAGAGTCAAAATTTCTTCCCTCTGCAGTGGTTAGCTGCAATGCCATGTGTTCCACTAACCATGATAATAAGATATCTTTTGATTTCACCAACTCACCTCTCTCTGAAGAGAAAAACAGGATTACAGAAAAGCTCAATTCCATTTCTGACGTCTTTGCAACAAATGATCTTGATTATGGACATACCACAGCCGTTAAGCACAAAATTCGACTTTTTGACCCAACCCCTTTTAAACAACGGGTGAGACCTATCCATCCTTCTGATTATGAGGCTGTTAGATTACATTTACAGGAACTCATAGATGCAAACATCATTCGGGAGTCTGAAAGTCCATTCGCCTCACCCATAGTGGTGGTAAAAAAGAAAAATGGGTCCATACGCCTCTGCGTAGATTATCGGAAGTTGAATAATCAAACAATAAAGGATGCCTATGCGCTGCCCAACATTGAAGAGACGTTCTCCGCCTTAACAGGATCTAAATGGTTTTCAGTTATGGACTTGAAATCTGGGTATTATCAAGTCGAGGTAGAAGAGGAGGACAAACATAAGACAGCATTTGTGACACCAATGGGTTTCTGGGAATTTAACAGATTGCCACAAGGGGTCACAAATGCACCCAGCACTTTCCAACGTGTCATGGAAAAATGTGTGGGCAGCCTGCACCTGAAAGAAGTTCTTGTCTTTCTTGACGATCTAATTGTTTTCTCAAACACTCTGGAGGAACATGAAGAACGCCTCATGAGAGTCTTAAACAGATTAAAAGAGTTCGGTCTTAAGCTTTCTCCTGATAAGTGTCATTTCTTCATGAAATCAGTGAAGTATCTTGGCCACATTGTTTCGGAAAACGGTGTGGAGACTGACCCAGATAAAATCTCTGCACTTACTACCTGGCCGAAACCCACTAACATCCGTGAACTGAAATCATTCTTAGGATTCACTGGGTATTATCGGAGATTTGTCCGGGACTACTCAAGGATTGCCAAGCCTCTAAATGCACTTACGGCTGGTTATAGTCCACACCGGAAGAAAAAAGATTCCAGATCTCCCTCCAACATTGACTTTAAGAAGCCTTTTGGTAGCAGGTGGACACCAGAGTGTGATGTTTCTTTTCAGACTTTAATTGAGAAGCTCACCAGCACTCCAGTGTTAGGGTTTGCAAATCCTAAGTTGCCGTACGTACATCCTTCACACAGATGCCAGCCTGCAAGGCCTGGGAGCTGCCTTATATCAGGAGCAAGAAGGCCATCTGAGGGTTATCGCATTTGCCAGCAGGGGGCTATCAAATTGTGAGAAACGTTATCCCACCCACAAGCTGGAATTTTTAGCCATGAAGTGGGCCATAACTGAAAAATTCTATGATTACCTGTATGGAGTGGAGTTTGTTGTCATGACAGATAATAACCCACTGACGTACATATTGACATCAGCCAAGCTTGATGCTGCTGGACACCGTTGGCTTGCTTCTTTATCAAATTTCAATTTCAGCCTTCAATATAGAGCAGGAAAGAAAAACCTGGATGCCGATGGACTGTCCCATCGACCACACCCTCAATCAAATGCAGATTTCAGTTGTGAAGCTGAAGATGATCGTGTTTCTCAATTCCTTGCTCAGTTTATGAGAGAAGGGAATGGAACCTCATTTCCAAGTGAAGCAGTGAAAGCCATTGGCAGGAGACAATAGTTGCATGAGCTTGAAAGGGAGGAAGGAGAAGGAGATCCGATACTTACTGCTGTGGAGTGTTTGGCCATGAATGCTGATGCCATTCCAACTGAGTTTGTGCAGGCAGATTTACTTCCTGGGTCGAGCACTCTCCCCAGGATGTCACCGCAAGAGTGGGTTGCTGAACAGTCACAGGATCCTATGATAAGCAGAGTGATTGAACTTTTAAAAACTGGCAAACGACTCTCTTACCGCGTCAGACGTAAAGAACCCAGAGAAGTGCAGTTGATTCTCAGAGTTATGGGCCAATACACCTTCATAGATGGAGTACTATACAGGAAACGTACTGACCGAGGAAATCAGTTCCATCAACTTGTCCTTCCACAGAAGTTCAGAGAAATTGCACTGGAAGCCCTGCATGATTCAGTAGGTCATATGGGAGGAGAGCGTACTTTGGATCTGGTCCGCACCCGCTTTTACTGGCCAAGGATGTTTCTAGATGTGGAACACAAAGTCAATACATGTGAAAGGTCCATCAGGAGAAAAGCCAAAGCCCAAAGAGCATTCCCTTTAGTTAATATAGAGACCAGCAGACCTCTAGAACTTGTCTGTATGGACTATCTCTCTCTCGAACCAGATGGCCGTGGTACAAAGAACATCCTCGTTATCACGGACCATTTTACTAAATATGCAGTGGCAGTCCCAACATCTGACCAAAAAGCCAAAACCGTGGCTAAAACTCTGTGGAATAACTTCTTTGTACACTACGGGATCCCAGAATGTTTGCACAGCGATCAAGGACGTGATTTTGAATCGGCTGTAATAAAAGATCTTTGTCTCTTGTTAGGGATAAAGAAGACGCGAACTACTCCTTACCACCCGCGTGGAAATCCCGTAGAGCGGTTCAACCGCACACTGCTTCAAATGCTTGGAACCCTTCAAAAGGAAGATAAAGTGAGATGGCGTGATCATGTTCAACCGCTGGTGCACGCCTATAACTGTACCAAGAATGACACAACTGGTTTCTCTCCTTACCAGTTAATGTTTGGGAGACAGCCAAGCCTTCCCATTGATGTGGCTTTTGGTATTCAACCAGAAGGAGGAAAGAAAGTTACTTTCAATGAGTACATCAAGAAGCTGCAGGAAAGTTTACAGGAAAGTTACAAGGTTGCTGTTGAGCACAGTAAGAAAACAGCCCTTCGTAACAAAGAGAGATATGACCTGAAAGTAAGAGAATCTACCGTGCATGCGGGCGACCGTGTCCTTGTGAAAAATGTGGGCATAAGAGGAAAACATAAGCTTGCTGACAAATGGAGTAATACAGTCTATCAAGTGGTCAAGCAGATAAATGATTCACCTGTTTATTTAGTAAAGCCTTTTTCCGCAAATGGTCCTGAAAGAACTCTTCACCGAGATTTGCTTTTGCCCTGCGGATTTTTGACTTCCGCAAATTCATCAGATGAAATTAACAAACCTGAGAGTGAGGAAAGGATCCCTTGTTCTGGAGAGACATTTGAAATGAGTGAATCTGACTTTCCAGATGAAACTGTCCAAGAATCAGTCCTAGACCATGATGCAGCATATGTAGATTATTATTTCCCCCAAGCCACACCAGACCCACCATATCCTACCATTACCATTATTCGAGAATTACCTTACAAAAACCCCACAGATGAGGATTCCAGTCTGACCACACTGAACCCTAATGCAAAGCCCTTTGAACCTTCAGAAAACAGTAATGTTGTGTACTTACCTGAGGAAACCCTGGAAAGAAACAATTTGTTTGAAACAAATACGGAAAACTTACCTGTTGAGAGACTGGTTCAAAAAGTTGTGGATGCTGATGAAGAAAATATGGAAAACTTACCTGTTGAGGAACTGGATCCCAAAGTTGTGGATGCTGATGATGCGCCTACTGGAGAGTTGATCCTAAATAGTACTGAACCTGTTGAACAGAAACAGGATGAAACAGAAAATAGACCAGAAAATTGTGAAACTGTAAATGTGGACACTGAGGATGAGAACAATGATATACCTGTTCCAGAAGTGCCAGAACTTAGACGTTCTGCAAGACATTGGGAACCACCTGACAGATTAAACTATAAGTCATTAGGAAGTCCCTTAGTGCTAGTCATGCATTCCCTACTAAGTGGGTTAGACAAAGCATTTTCTCAGGCCCTTGAACCAAATGATTTCCCTGAGCTTAGGTTGTTTGCTCCTGATAAATCAATTATTTTGTAGATACACTACATGCGAGGACGCATGCAGGTTCAGGAGGGGAGGAGATGTAACCCATTTAAATTGAACACTACTTTCATGTGTAATTTAATTGTGAAACATTTTTTATTTGTACATTTTCAAAGAGACTCATGTAATTGGTGCAGTACCATTCCCGCCCACTAGAGGGCAGTTGACTTAAGTGCATTGAGTGAACTGGCTGCGTTTAGTTCAGATGAAGAAGCCAGCTGGACATGCATCCATGAGGTTGGAAATGCATCCCAGATCTGATGAAAGATTTGATTTTTTCGGTTGATTTACCGTGTTTCTTTATGAGAACTCTGATTGGGTTTTATGAGTGGATTTTGATTCTGCATCGTGACCTACTTTTGATTGGCGAGCCAGAGCCCTTTTTGATCTACACACGTGGAGTGAACCCACGCCCCCTTGTGGATTTACGGGATATAACAGCTAAGCTGTGATCTCACACACTTTGTACACACTACCCGGGTAGAACAAATTTACAAAAAGGCCTTTACACACATTCACATTGAGAACTATATTTACACACATGAATACTTGAGAACTGTTTCAACACACATGGATATCTGAGGACCGTATATATACACAGGATACAAGAGACTTTGGGACATTTTATTTTATTTTTATTTCCTCTTTATTCTATCTTGAGCTCAATATCAAGCACTTTCTCCCACCCTTAATTGTGGTATTAAGAGTATCTGTTTAAATTGTGGGAATAGTTATTTCCAAAGTTTTTTTTTTTGAATTTTCAATTAAAATGCCGGCTGTTAAGTTTCATTTATAACTTGGCTCAGTGTTATTCTATCCTCCTTGAGTCGAACCTAATTTGCCTTTGAACTCTTGAGTACAAATTCAGATATTATCCTTTGTACAGTGTTGCGGTGTTACACAAACTAATATAATGTCGGAGTCCGCTGCTTGTTCAGCAAGTATACATGCTGCACAGAGTTTTGTACGTGTGTATGTTAGAGCTTTCTCTGAATTTTCAGCGCAATTGATGAAATAGGATCGCGCAACTTTCACGCTTTCAAAACGAAACTACGGAGAACATCCGCAGTAGTTTTATCAATGAAAGGCTAAAAATAGCGCTGTTCACCGTATGTTCACGGCAGAAGTCAAAAAAAGACATAAAATTAGTGTTTAATACCTCAGATTAGATAAATGGGCGGAGAGAAGGCGGTCGCGTGTGGCTGTTCGAACACATTCAACCACATTGTGTTCCGCACCTCCAAAGCGATCAGATCGAAAGTGGTTTCGACTATCTTTGAATGTGGTTGAAAGTGGTCATAAGTGGATGCGTTCAAAACGTTTTGAACACCGTTTACACCTGGCATTAACGTCGTCCACTTGTGATCCGATCGACCAAAACGCATGTTAATGCCAAGTGTAAACAGCCTCTGAGGTACAACAGAACATCTGCATTTGTTTTCATTAGTGGTTTACTGTGAGGCAGTCATCACTACAAATACCTGTGTGACTGTGGTTTGGCAGAAACATTCAACAAAACCAAACAAGCCTGTTTATGTAAATTGAGTGAGTTTGTCCCCTAACCATTAACACATCGAACCAGCCATTATGACAAACCAGTCTGTGATGTTTCATCCATTCAACATAAAAAATCCCCTTTCTCTTTCCTTGTCCCACTGAATCAAGTGCTTTGCCCTGGGCACCTGAGTTTCAGTATGGCCCTGCAATGCTGCAGTGTTTCCATGGAGACCAGGATAAACTTATGCACTTTCACAATGCAAGATGGGTAAAGCAGAGCATCCATATACAGACAAACACACTCCCTCTTTGGTATCTGACACCAGACAACACAAATATCTCAGTTCTTTGCCAGGGGCTCTTCTTCTTTCATATGTGTGCAAATGAATTCAAGGCCAACTAGAGCAGGCAAGATCTGCCATGTCTTCCAATGGCTTACCCACTGGAGCAGGGGCAGCCACATCACAGGCCCCAACAAAAACTGAGATTTCCCAAGGATTATCCACTGCTATATGAAAATGTTCTGACGGTGGTAACCGCAACATTTTAATTAGATATAGTTGGTAGTTCATATTTATCAAGTAAAATTTTTGGGTGTGTATGGATCTCTGTGTGTTGTACCCAGGGACCTTTTATCCTTAAACGATTCTTTTCATTAACTGTTATTAAAGGGACACTCCACTTTTTTTGAAAATATGCTCATTTTCCAGCTCCCTTAGAGGTAAACATTTGATTTTTACCGTTTTGGAATCCATTCTGCTGATCTCCAGGTCTGGTGGTACCACTTTAAGAATATAACATATAATCAAACCATTAGCATTCTGGTCTCATAATCAATGCCTTTGCTGCTGTAACATGGCTGCAGCAGGCGCAATAATATTTTGCAGCCCCTGAAAATAGTCTCTCTCTCTCTCTCTCTCTCTCTCTCTCTCTCTCTCTTTATTACAAATTAACTACCATTACATTTACCACATAGACGTTAGTATGTGCGTGAGTACACATAAAAACTGCACACACGCACGCACGCACGCACGCACGCACGCACACACACACACACACACACACACACACACACACACACACACACACACACATTCTGGTTTCCATGTTTTGTGGGGACATTCCATAGACGTAATGCATTTTATACCATACAAACTGTATATTCTATTCCCCTTACCTGCCCCATTCCCTAACCCCAACCATCACAAAAAACTTTCTTGTACCCTAGATTTTCAATACACATCATCTTGTTTGATTTATAAGCTTGTTTCCTCATGGGGACATCAAAATGTCCCCACAAGGTCACAAAAACACTGGTATTCCTATCTTTGTGGGGACAATTGGTCCCCACAACGTGATAATTACCAGGTACACACACACACACACACACACACACACAGAATGGAATTTTGAACAATAACAATTGAGAGTTGTAAGGTGTTATTATATGAATGCGGCAGTTAAGTTTAGATCTTAGCCTCAGATGGAGCAAATCATACTCATAATGTTTTGGGAGTTTTTTTTTTTGCTTTATATGCTGTTTTAGTTTAAAAACATATATATTTTTAAATCCGTTAATGTGTGCAGGAGATTTGCTTTGGGCACTTTGGAGGAGCACAGAAATAGGCCTACATGAAAATTTCTTCAGAAGAAGAGCAATTTTATAACAAAGTGAGTATTTTGTGCAAAGCATAAATGTATAACTGATTTCAAAGTATTTTGTAATGTGTTCTGTATGTATATTCTGTAAGGTATTCTGTAAATATTAGTTTCTGCAGTGTTATACTTAGTTATTAGTTGTTTTTTAATAATGCATTTTTTCATTTTATTTTTGTTTTATTAACAGAAAAGTTCAATATCCAGTCTGAAGGTCTGACCGAGGATCATATCACCTCCTTACAGCTACTGGTTGTGACGAGACTGACAGGTTAGGTTCCATTTGCAACTCTTTATTGATGTTTTCAAACAGCGAACAATGGTAAACAATGGGCAAATCCAAGTAATCATAAACATATAACAGACCAGGTTCGGGGCAGGCGGCAATCAATCATAAACGTAATCAGTCCAAGATCGGGGCAGGCAGAAAGCAGTCGTAATCGTAATCCAGTCCAAGTTCAGGGCAGGCGGCAAGAATCAATAAACCAAGAGACAGTCCAAAATAACACCAGGAAATCAAACACGGGTACACACAGGGAAAACGCTCAGAAATGCTGCTAGGGCAAACAAGACTTCGCAAAGTTCAAGTGGCAGAGTCCCAGGTTAAATAGACCCGCTGATACGCTGCACAGGGTCACAGTGCATGATGGGGAATGTAGTCAATATTCGGGTGAATGAGAAGTACCGGGAGCGTTGAAGCTGACATCCGTCACAGAGCCCCCCCCCCCCCCCCTTGCGAGCGGCTCCAGACGCGGGAGGTGTTCTTTCGAGGACGACCTCGGGGACGAGGGGCAGGTTTGTCCGGGTGTAGTCTGTGAAACTCATGAATGAGGTTGGGATCCAAGATGTTGTTTGCGTTTTCCCATGACCTCTCCTCTGGACCATACCCCTCCCAGTTGACGAGGTACTGTAGATTGGAACCCTGACGTCTGGAGTCCAGCAGCTCGCTGACCAGATAGGCCTCTTCTCCGTCCACCATGATGGGAGGGGGCCCTGATCCTCCAGAATCTACAGCCGCTCCAGGGTCCTCGGCAGGTTTTAACAGGGAAACATGGAAAGTGGGAGAGATACGGTAATTAGGGGGGAGATCCAGACGGTAGGAGACAGGATTAACTTGTTTCAAAATTTTAAAAGGACCAACATACCTGGGACTCAACTTTTTGCAGGGGAGACGAAGTTTCAGGTCTCTGGACGAGAGCCAAACCAACTGACCAGGTTCGTAGTGGGGTTCTGGGGTTCTATGTCGATCCGCTTTTTCTTTAACCTTCCTGATGGCTCGAGACAGATGAACATGAGCTTGTTGCCAGGCTTCCTGACTTCGGGTGAACCAAGCGTCAATGGCCGGGATGTCTGCGAGTTCCTCATCCCAGGGGAAGATGGGCGGTTGATATCCAAGGACACATTGGAAAGGCGTGAGACCCGTGGAGGTTTTCTTCAGGGAGTTCTGTGCATATTCCGCCCAAGGTAGGAAGCGACACCAGTCATGCTGATTCTTGTGACAGTAAACTCTGAGAAACTTAGTTAACTCTTGATTAAGACGTTCAACTTGACCATTGGATTGTGGATGATAACCGGAAGTAAGACTGATGTTGATGTTTAATGCTTTGAAGAATGCTTTCCATACCTTGGACGTGAATTGCGGCCCCCGGTCAGATACAATGTCCTCAGGAAGTCCATAATACCAGAACACACAATGAAGCAGCTGTTCAGCGGTTTCCATGGCGGATGGCAGCTTGGGCAGAGGGATAAAACGACATGCTTTAGAGAAACGATCAATGACAGAAAGTACCACTGTGTTACCATCAGACCTAGGCAGATCCGTCACAAAATCCACCGCTATGTGAGACCATGGTCTCTGTGGGATCACAAGGGGTTGGAGGAGACCAGCTGGGTTCTGGTGTGGAGTTTTACTGGCTGCGCAAACCGTACAGGCATTCACCACCGCTCTGACATCAGGTAACATGGACTGCCACCAGAACTTGTTCTTCAGCATTACCAAAGTTGAGTTAATGCCCGGATGTCCAGAAGAGAGAGATGTGTGAACCCATTGGATGACCTGCTTCCTGTGAGATGGAGGAACGTAAGTACGGTCTGCAGGGCATTCCGCTGGTGGTGGGTTAGCATTGTTGAGCTGGTTTATTTCTTGCATCACGTTCCACTGAACAGGAGCTACAATGAGGGAGGGTGGGATGATGGGCTCGGAACAAACAGGCTGGGGTGAAGAATCAAAAATACGTGACAATGCATCTGCTTTGGTGTTCTTGGATCCAGGTAGGTATGTGATAGTGAAATGAAATCTTGTGAAAAACAGAGCCCACCTTGCCTGCCGGGTATTGAGACGTTTAGCAGATTGTAAATATTCCAGGTTGCGATGGTCCGTGAGAATCAGAAAAGGGTGTTTGGCGCCCTCTAGCCAATGCCGCCATTCTTCCAAGGCCGTCTTTATGGCCAAAAGCTCCCGGTTACCCACATCATAATTTCTCTCAGCAGGATTCAGTTTTCTAGAATAGAAAGCACAGGGGTAGACTTTGCCTGGGTTACCTTGCCTCTGTGATAACACAGCGCCCACTCCAGAATTCGAGGCATCCACCTCGACTATGAAAGGCTTCTCGGGATCTGGATGATGCAGTATAGGGGCTGAAGTAAAGCGAGTCTTAAGGTCACTGAAGGCAGCTTCGGCTTCCGGGTTCCATGAGAGCTTGTGATTAGACTTGTGCACAAGTGAAGTTAAAGGTGCAGCAACAATACTGAAATTCTTGATAAATCTTCTGTAAAAGTTAGCAAATCCCAGAAATCTTTGGAGTTCCTTAACCGTAGTTGGTTTAGGCCACTGTAGCACTGACTCCACCTTCTTCTCATCCATCGCCACCCCGTCTGGACTTATGATATACCCCAGGAAGGACGTAGAGGACTGATGGAACTCACACTTTTCTGCTTTCACATAGAATTGGTGTTCAATGAGGCGTTGGAGGACAGTTCTGACATGTACCACGTGTTGTTCTAGAGAATCAGAGTAAATTAGTATGTCATCAATGTAAACAATAACAAATCGGTTAAGCATGTCCCGGAGCACGTCATTAATAAAGGACTGGAACACGGATGGACTGTTACAAAGACCGAAGGGCATCACCAAATATTCGTAGTGACCATCGCTGGTGGAGAAAGCTGTTTTCCATTCGTCCCCTTCCCGAATACGAATCAGGTTGTAAGCACTACGGAGGTCCAATTTGCTGTAGATCTTGGCGCTGCGTAGTTGCTCCAAAGCAGCAGGTACTAGAGGTAACGGATAGCGAAACTTCACCGTGATGTCATTCAGGCCACGATAATCAATACAGGGTCTTAGACTGCCATCTTTCTTGCCCACGAAGAAAAACCCTGCAGATGCTGGTGATGTAGAATGGCGTATGAAGCCCTTCTCAAGCTCCTCTGCGATGTATTTCTTCATGGCTTGTTGTTCAGGTTCGGCTAGAGGAAAGATGCGCCCCCTAGGTGGTACTGTATCAGGTAACAATTCGATAGCACAATCACTGGCTCGATGAGGTGGTAATTGCGTGGCTTTGGTCTTGCTGAATGCAATAGCTAGGTCTGAATACTCGTGGGGAACATTATCAGGTAAACTGGGAACTGGTTTAATTTGTGATGTACACACAGAGAGATCAGGTGACTTACACAGACAGGATTTCCTACATTCATCACTCCACTTCAGAATACTCTTTTCCTTCCAAGAAACGAGTGGGTTGTGTAGATGCAACCAGGGAAAGCCCAAAATAACTGGATTATGAGGAGATGAGATGACATAGAAGACAATCTCTTCTGTGTGGTCGTGTTCGGTAACAAGTGTGATGCTTTGAGTGATATGCGTGACGTGACCGGTGCCCAATGGTCTCCCGTCTAACGCTGCGATAGAGAGAGGGGGTACACAAGGGGTTACTGAGATTCCATGAGACTTCACTAATCCTGCATCAATAAAGTTTCCCGCAGCCCCGGAATCAAGTAATGCTTTGGTATTAAATTTACTTCGTTGCCATGACAACGAGACAGAAACTTCCATACATTCAAATGTAGTAGATGGAATAGATGCACTCACCCGACCTAAGCGTGTCTGAGCTGGTCGTGAGGGACAGACGGCCAGGACATGGCCAGCTTCACCACAATACAGGCATAGACGTTGACGAAAGCGGCGTTCTCTCTCATCCGCCGTGAGTCGTGCTCTGCCCACTTGCATGGGTTCACTCGTGTCAGGTGAAGGTACTGAGTGAGTTGCGTAAGTTTCAAATACACGGACTGGTCTGCGACTGCGTACTAGATTATCCACTCGTATAGCCAGCTTGACGAATTCATCAAAACTCCTCCCTTCGTCACGGCAGGCTAACTCGGACTGTAATTCTTGACTTAAACCTTGACGAAACAATGTCTTCAATGTATCTTCAACCCAGTTGGTCTGTGCAGCGAGTGTGCGGAAGGTCAGAGCGAATTCGGCCGCTGAGCGGCGCCCCTGTCTAAGGGAGAGTAGTTGTTCACCTGGGTCTCGACCTCCTGCTGGGTGTTCAAACACAGCTCGCATGGTGCTCTTAAACTCATCAAAGGTACATTGGTTAAAGTTGCCAGCTGCCCATAATGCCGTAGCCCACTCTAATGCTTTCCCAGTAAGCAAAGAACAAATCAACGAGATTTTACTAACCTCCGTGGTGTAAATGTTGAGTTGTTGGGCGATGAAAAGCTCACACTGCATGAGAAAGCCTTTACATCGATCTGGGGTGCCATCAAACTTTTCAGGAAATGCCAGACGGGGTGTAACTGAAGCCAGGGGCGTGGCTCTGGGTTGAGTTGGCTGAGGCGTGGGAACTGGTGTAGCGGCGGTGTTAGCTGATGTAGCTAAGCCCTGCACAGAGCGAACTAATTCCTCCGTGAGAGATGTCAGTCGGACTAACTGATGTTGATGAGCCGCCAGGATGTTTGCTTGTGTGGACAGCTCGCCTGTAAGCTGTGCCACGGTTGCTGGAGCCTGTGGTGGCGAAGTCTTCTGTGACGAGACTGACAGGTTAGGTTCCATTTGCAACTCTTTATTGATGTTTTCAAACAGCAAACAATGGTAAACAATGGGCAAATCCAAGTAATCATAAACATATAACAGACCAGGTTCGGGGCAGGCGGCAATCAATCATAAACGTAATCAGTCCAAGATCGGGGCAGGCAGAAAGCAGTCGTAATCGTAATCCAGTCCAAGTTCAGGGCAGGCGGCAAGAATCAATAAACCAAGAGACAGTCCAAAATAACACCAGGAAATCAAACACGGGTACACACAGGGAAAACGCTCAGAAATGCTGCTAGGGCAAACAAGACTTCGCAAAGTTCAAGTGGCAGAGTCCCAGGTTAAATAGACCCGCTGATACGCTGCAGCTGGTGTGTAATCAGCGGGTCACAGTGCATGATGGGGAATGTAGTCAATATTCGGGTGAATGAGAAGTACCGGGAGCGTTGACGCTGACATCCGTCACACTGGTTCATCATATTCTGCTGTTATTATGTGAAAACCAACATGGCTTTTGGATTGAAATTAAGTCAAACTTGTTTGTATGAACTGAAGCATCCCATAACCTGTGTTTATAAATATCTGTCCTTTTGTTATACATTGGGAATGTGCTTTTCAGTTGTTTCGGATGTTAATATATGTCAATCTATATTAACACTTAAATGCATGATACATTGAGGACAATTATTCTGTCATAAATGTTGATCAGATAACATTTAAAAAAAATCCTTAACAGTTTTATAATGAGAATGATAGATTACACTGCTGTATTGTTACATTTTAAAAACTGTTAAAAAATAAAAAGATTTTGTCCCAAAAGTACCAATATGTTGCTGTCTTTACATTTACCAGATTAACACCATAGTATTAAAAAATATAGCACTACATTGGAGTTAACAAATTACACCAAGGGAGTTAACAAATTACACTGAGGGAGTTAATTTTTATCAGTTAAAAAATATTTAACACCGATTAGTGTAAATTTATAGTTAGATTTTTAACTCCGTAGTCAAAGCTAACACTTTTAAAGAGTAAATGTGCTAACCGTTTCAAAAGTGTTGAAATAACTCTTTAGGGAGTGGACCCCATGAGACACTTTTAAAGTGTTGAAATTAACTCTTAGGGGCTGGACACACCAAAACTTTTAAACGCGGCTGAAAACGCCTTGAGGACGCCGAATGCCAGCTGTTTTTCAGCTGAGTGCCAGCTTTCTTCAGCTGAGCGCTTTGGTAGCTGTGATACTTCAGCTGCGAGCCGGTTGGTTGGTGTGGTAATGTCCCGCCCCTCCTCCACTGTGATTGGGCGGCCGTGTGAGAACTGACATTGACGAGCGGAGCTTTTCTCCCAATGTTGAATCTCTTTCAACTCTCGACGCTCAGCGCCGAGCGCGGAAAAAACGCAGAGCGCCGGTTTTCAGCGCGGAAAAAACCCACTAGCTGCTGGCTTATTTGAAAAACGCCGAGCTTCCATTGGAAACAATTGAAAACATGCGCCTGCCGCGGGCGTAAAAGTTTTGGTGTACACAACCCCTTATAGAGTTATTCTGAGGTTCCAGATTTTGCTGTGTAGCCATTTACAGTACAAGCCGGTGCCCATAAATTTATTTTATTTAGCGTGGACTAACAGCCAAACATATACAGTACCTACTGAAAATGGTCAAACCTTTGCAGCAAAGGGGAGAATAGAAGGAAACAGCTAGTCAAACAGAACGAGAAAGAAACAGTAAGGAACAAGAAGCTGCTCAGCGTGACCTGAACAAGCCACTAAAACTTGATTTCTGACAGTTTGCCGGCACTCAAGCTGAAAGACTGCAGCCTCTCTGCTTTCACACTAAACACCATGATTTTACCTCAGAGAAAGACGGTTGACAGACGCACCTGCTGTGAAAACAGACAAATATCAGGATAGGCTTCAACAAACTAGTATAATAATGATCAAGATCAAGATTAAAAGTCTATTCTAAATCCATTCTAAACTACAATTAAAAAAGAAACAAGAGGAGATACATGAGGAATAAGGAAGAGATTGCACAACAAAAAACAATGTCCCTTGACCTTCTCAGCTGATCCGTCGATTAAAAAAAGGAGATAAAAGAAGAAGTGAAGGAAAACTTTTCTGAACAAGGGATCTAACAACCAGCTCTGGCATCTTGTTACAGCTCAACAATGAAGCTATTCAAAGCAAAACCCAACATGGCAACTGGGTCTACAGGTTCTGATTGTCTCACAAAGGTTCAGGAGGAACAGACGGAGAGTGCACTCAATGTATAGAAATAAATTAAACATATATGAAGCTTAAAGAGCACATGTGGTCCGATTCACAATTTTACAGTACATTTCCTTTGTGTATTAGTACATGTTAACGATATGCAAAAGGTACATACCCCAAAGTAAATGATGACGGGAGTTATCGTCTCCAACATAAATCTCTTTTCTTGGACTACAACATTGTAGGGATTGGGGATGTAGAAAAGACCGACATTATCATAATTCCTTCCGCTTTGAACTGTTAGAAAACTCCTGTTAGCATTGCATTGTGACCGAATCTTTCAAACATGGTAAGGAGCGTCACATTTCAGGCTGACGTCAGAGGTATTCAGGCCAATCACAACGTACAAGTTAGCTGGTCAATCAGGGACACAGCACTTTTAAAATCGATGAGTTTTGTACAAAATCAGTGCGTTTCAGGAAAAGAGTGAAATCTGCAGGTACAAAAATGTACGGTACACCACGCGAACACATTGTATTATACTAAATATACAAAATGTGTTGTTTTTTAGCAATAAAATATGTGTCCTTTAATGTGTATGTGCATAAGTGCATCATTAAGCTTGGCGTTTAAACATTCCTATAATAGAGTATTTAAAGGTCACATTCTTCCTGATACCATTTTTTAAACCCTAGTTAGTGTGTAATGTTGCTATAATAGCATAAATAATACCTGTAAAATGATAAAGCTCAAAGTTCACTGCCAGGCGATATATTTTCTTCAATAGAATTCCTCTTTAAAAGCCTACAACGAACGGCCGGTTTGGACTACAGGCCTCTATTTCCTGCTTTAATGACATCAGTAAAACAGTTTGTTGACTAAACTCCGCCCACATGAATACGTCAGTCAC
Source organism: Paramisgurnus dabryanus (assembly GCF_030506205.2). NCBI lineage: Eukaryota > Metazoa > Chordata > Actinopteri > Cypriniformes > Cobitidae > Paramisgurnus > Paramisgurnus dabryanus. The sequence continues at coordinate 6,795,102 of NC_133341.1, read as the reverse complement.
CAGCTTTGGCTCAAATGGCTCTGCTAGGCTAAGCTGCTATCGAATCACAGCACACTAAACAAACTACACAATCAGAACTTGTTACGTATTTCTGAAGGAGGGACTTCACATAACAAGGAAGGCATCAGCCTGTTTTGAGGACAGTGAAAACAGCGCTATACAGATAAGTATATTGTGTGAAAAATGCCGCGATTTTTTACACGTGAAACATGAACACATGTTATTTTGCCCACTATAAACACAATCAAAGCTTCAAAATCACAGACAGAACGGGAGCTTTAAGATCTAATCAAGTCCAAATTACAAGTAGTCAAAATTGGAGTCAAAAAGTAGTAACGTAACTCTGAATCTATATAAATAATCTTATAACAGCAGTTAACTTGCACCATCATGATGAAATCTTCCACTACAAAATCGTGGCTCACTTCACACCAAAAGCTAAGTCCAGACAAGCCACATTGATACTGTCACAAACACTGTCACACAGCTCACAACAGTGTCTCCATGTGCCAGTGTTTTTCTTTTTCACCTATCTACCCCAAAATGTGTATTCTTAATTTTTCTCAAACAGACAAACATATAATTAACTTTTACCTTTTTCATGTGTACATGTATGCAACATTAAGCTTGATTTTAAACGTTCCTGCAGAGTTTTTGGACCTAAATGTGTGGACATTCTTTAGACATAATGGTTTTTATACTGTACAAACTGTATATTCTATTCTATTCTATTCCCTTCCCCCAACCCTTACCCCAGCCATCACAGAAAACTTTCTTGTACCTTAGATTTTCAATAAACATCATTCTGACCTCAATATGTCCCCAAGAGGTCACAAATTTACTGGTATTCCTATCTTTGTGGGGACAATTGGTCCCAGGTTTTTCCAGGTACACACACACACACACACACACACACACACACACACACACACACACACACACACACACACACACACACACACTGAATGGCTACATTGTGTTAAGGGCGCACTCACACTATCCAAACCAAACCGCGCTCGGGCGCGTTTGACCCCCAAAGCCTGGTTTGTTTGACTAGTGTGATCGCTCAGTTCCGTGCCCGGGCGCGGATTGGTTAATCGCGCCGCGGCCGGGTTGCAGGAGCGCGGTTCACTTGGGCTCAGGCGCGGAAGGCTGTGGTGTGAGCGCAATAGCGCCTGAGCGCAATTCAAAAGGTGAAGACGTCAGTTGCGCGACCACTCACGTTCATCTGCCTCCGTAAAAACCTTTTGCTGCGAGCAGCGGGGTAACGTGAATGTCCGAGCTGCACACGTGACAGATCAACTAAGCAATATGATGACATGTGAGAGGGCTGTCTGTAATCGCGCACCAAATGACTCAGAATAAAAAACACAGACTTTTCATTACGGTGGGTTCCAGTGTTAAGAGAGCGCTTTACTTCCTGCTTTTTCAAAACAATCGCATCTTAATGACGAAAGCGCGCACGGACTCGGATCGATAAGAAGTAAAATGTGAGTGCGTGCATCTGGGGGAGTAGGGAGGGGTGACAATCGCGCTGGGGCATGGTTTAGTTTGGTTTGGATAATGTTAAGAACTGTAAAAATGAAACCTAGAAAGAAAGGATTGTTTTATCTGACCCTAAATCTTCTGAAAAGTCTAACTTCATGACATTTATCCAAAACAAAATTGCAGTTAGTCACAAAAAAGTACAGTTCCACTGGTCAAACTGATATGATTGTTCATCATTACAACTTTTTGCCTTGAGACTGAATTAGAACTTCACTTGTCTGCTATTTGATATACAATAACTTTGGCAGCTTACAGGTAATTATTTAACCTTTTAAGAAACAAGATAGCAAAAATGTGCTTTGTGTCAGAAGATATTCTGTAATATACTCATAATAATAAAAACAATGCTGTAAAATTCTAAACTTTGTAGGTCACATTGAAAGAATAATGTTCCCTAGATGTTATCTACACTGAAAATTCATGTTTTTCAAATTTTTATATTCCCGAATGCCAGCCCCTTTACCATTTAGGTCACAATAAAGTTGTTATGCATGACAGTTTGGGAGGGGGGGGGCAGAATAGGTATGGGCCGGCCGAGCCTGCTGTGGGTCTACAAAGTGGACATATTCTCTTAAGCTGGGCTCACTTACGGGTCCCTGGGCAGTGGGACATGGACAACATTGCCGAGGCATTCCCAGACTGACGGAAACAATTAGACTCAAACCATAGTGAATCTCAGTATATTGTTGTTAAGTGAGGATGTCTTGTTTAGAAGGTCAGTTCCTTACAGAGAGACTGATCTAAGAGTTCAGGTAAATGTGTCGAAATAATTCATAGTTCATTTTACAATATTCAAACAATAATGTGCTACCAAACAAAACTGCTACATTTATTTGAACATGCACTCATTACAAAGAATTTCTGTGGCTGTACCATGATACTTTAATGGTATCAAAATTACATTTATTTTCCCAGCAGATGTATATCAAGAGGAAAACGCAAGCAAACAATTGCAAAGGCACAGGAATATAATGTCAATTTGATGTACAATTATAAATATACACTCTAAGAAAGTTCAATTTTTTACAAAAAATGTTTGCGTTGATTTTGTTTTCAAATAAATAAAATGGAAAACACAATATGTTGTCAAAACAACACAAAATGTGTTGTTCCAATAATAACACAGAGATGTGTGTTGTCCTTTACTAGACACAAAATGCGTGTTTTAACACAACCATTTTAAGAGTGTATAGAATTATGTTATTATAGCACGTTTTATTTTAACACATTTCAATCCCTCATGTCCAGTCAGAGGGGACAGATAACCAGGCATATGAGAAAGTGCTTACGTGGGGTCTTGAAATCAGGGGACCATATGTGCGAACGTTCTGTATCATTATGCTGTGCGGCGGTGCACAGGGGGACCACCATAACTTAGTTTGTCGTCCATACAAAGTTTCGGTTAAGCATGGATGGATTCATTAGACGGCTTTTCTTTGGAGCCAATGAAGCTTAAAAGACCTCCAACAAAGGAGCTAATCACAGACTCTCTTCTTAGCCTTGGCCAGACTCTTTTTTTTCACTTGGTCTTAGATCATTTCTCATAGCTAGCCAGCCAGCTACCTCGAAGCTTGTCTGGACGGATAAACAAATTGGTGGTAAATTTATTGTGTATATGTACAGCTCTTGATAAGCTGGGTGAGTATGCAGATGTGAATGAGGGCACACACATGCACAGTGCTTAAACTTTTGCTGGTTTGGTAACATGCATAACCACTACAATGGGGAATGCTGTTGACATGTGCTGGAAGTGTTTGTGTAGTAGTGCATTATTGTGTGTAAGCATGTTTGCATATGTGTGTGAGTAGTTTCAGAGCTAAACAGACAATGCAACTTTATGCCTCCCTATTCTAAGATTGACCTTGAACCCCAGTTGCCTTCATTCCCATGGCCGCTGTCTAAGCCTGTATGTGTTAGGGGCCCTTTGGCTTTGCATGTCTTGTCTTTGGCTACTTTGAATTGAGGATAACGCTTATGTTACAAACCCTCAAACTCTTGTTTAGTGAGTAAAACAAGGAGTACATGCTTTGTAACCATATCTGTGACCCTGTTTGTAAAATCTAGGCTAAAGTCTTGTAATCTAATTATGAGTTTGGGAGTATCAAAGTAGTAATATAAAAAGTGATTAAATTGCTATAAATGATAGATTTTCAGATACAATGATCATATTTTCATTTATCTTCATTTACTGACATGAATGATCGGAAATACTGAAAGTAATTATTTGATTGACACTATGTTTTAAGTTTGCGTCCTAAACATTTATTTCATTTTATTTCAATCCTTATTCAGTCAATACAAATGTTATATCAAGGTTATATTTCCACATAATGTTATTTACATTATGTAGGATGATAGGTTGAAAGCAGTAAATCCCTAAACATGAGTGGGTCACATATGCACTGGTACCAGTACTTCAAAGAACCAAAGATGTGTTTATTTTTCTTCTGCTAAACTATAATGTAACATCAAGACATTTCTTAACTATCTAAGCTACTACAGACAATCACTTTAACAATAATCAGACTGATGTGCCTTTTTAATATATGTCCAGTCTTACTCATATGTGTTGAATCTGACAATACATTAATAGACAATGTGAAACAATTCAACCAGCTATTCACACAACAGTACTATTGGCCTGAGTTGGCAGTGCATTGGCAATACACACCTATTTCTTATAAGGAGTGCTATTGACAATCCAGGCACACTTGGTGGAAGACATGACCAAAGAAAAAATAAATAAAGCAGAATCCTTTTTAAAAGTGCAAGACTTGACAGTATTGTTTTAGTATCCATGACCCTGGTTCAAAGGTAGGCTAGACCTTATCTGTTATAATTATTTACTAAAACAGGCAAATAAGCAGCTGAACTGCAATAGCGAGTGATCTCCATGCATTTTTATGTGTACAGAAAAGAGCAGCTTTTGAAAACATATTTTTGTTACACAGTAAAAATTCATACAGGTAAGAGTGTTCATGGTGGGTACACTCTTCAAAACATTGGAATGTTTTTAAAATAGGGACAAACCCCGCCATTGGAATTTAATTAACGTATGAGTTGTTTCAACCAATTGATGGATCAAGCATTGATTCATTTTCTAGATGAATTTAAACCAATGGTTGGTTTTGTCCACCATGGGTTAAAAACAGCCCGTGATTTTTTTGCAGTGTAGATAATGACCAAATGTAAAGCAAAGGATCTGTGGAAAGTGTGACCAAACACGTGAATGGGTAATTTTTGACACATAATCTGAGAGAAACGCCTGATTTCAAACCTTTACAATAGTCATAGAACATACTTATCAAATGCAATTTTTACATGGCTTTGAATTGAAATGGGGTGTCTATGTTGAAACCCAGTTTGGTAATGTAATGTCTGTACCTTACAAAATTATAACTTCTGATTTGCTCATTGTATCGCAGCACATACCATTTTCACAAATAACAACCACAGAGATTAAACAGAAAGAGGAAAGTGCACTGACATGGGGTATTTCTCAACTGATGTGCAGGGCTGTGCAAACCCCCACCCTTTTCTTAGCGGCACCCACAAAAAGGCTTTCTGACATTGCCCTACATTCAGCTGACTGATCCCACACACACAGTCTTCTGTCACAAATAATCATTACAGCTGCACCCTTGCCCGCACATGTACGCACGCCTGCCCTCTTTCTCTACCACTGTATTAATTATTGAAGATTTCAACTTTCAACTGGGAGCATGCTCAAACACCCTCCCATCAAAACACAGTGACACACACTGTGTATGTTGCCCTAGCTGGGATACAAACAACTGCTTTTAAAAGTATTCAGAACCTTCATTTCGTTACGCCTTTGACTTTCAGTATTGGTTCAGAATATAAAAAAAGCCCTGCATCTGCATGTTCAATTGTGCCAACATCCATCCATCCGTCTATCCCCACACATTTATGTCCTTTTTTATGTGCTTTTTATTCCGTATCCCTTTGTTCCTTATTCAACACTATACAAACCAAAGTGCCTTGCATTTCTCCCTAATGTTGGCTAATGCTTTCTAAAGAAAACCACCCGAGTGCTACTGTCCGCGTCTGCCCGCAAGTAACCATGTCATTGGGTCGTCATTAATTATTCCCTTGCTTACAACATGCTGTTGCCACGGTAATGTGCCATTAAAGAAGAGCCAAGCGAACAGCGGTCTCTATGCAAATGAGACAGCCACAAAGAACCTGGGTGCGGATTTGCAGATTGGAGGACACAATCTGTATTAGAATTGAATAAGGGGACAATAATGTACTGTACCTGGGCTTCCTTTTAAAACACAACGGTTTCTCTGAATATGTGTAGCAAGAAGCAGAGGAGGAGGGTTTGAAGGAAGCACCTGGCATTTTAGAAAATATGGGGTACGTTTGTGTGTGGTATTCAAAGGATGTTTGATGGACGAATTGGCAAAGACCATCAGCTTAACAGCACATGCGTCTGGAAAAAAATCTGTAATTGTATATAACTTGCATGTGATGATGTAAAAAGAGAAAAAAATAAACGTGTTGGAAATGATGCCCCTAATTTAACATATGTGTCATTTAGACAGGTTTGATGCCTACGGTGGATGTCGGCATACAGCTGCACAATAATATCAGACCTTAATATTCATCTCAAATTGAGAATACATGTCTGTAAAAAGCATGACAAATGCAAAGATGAAAATATGTACCTGGCTGAACATTATGCTGTCACGTTTGAGCGCATAAACCTTCAACCAATCTAGAGCGCTGATGTTCACAAACATATATTACTCACACTAAAAAATATACAAAAATAAAGAAAAACAGAATATGTTTACACTCAAAAATTCTACACTGTAAACTCAATATTTACAATATTTAGCAATATTTAGCAATATTTAGTATTTAGTGTTTAGAGGGGTGTAAAAGTGTATAAAACACATAAAGGTTTAAATAGTTTTCAAGTACTTTAAAGATTGTAAAGAAGGGTTTCAACGGCAATACTGATATAAGACACTGATATCAAAAAAATAATTGTATATTATTACAATTATTAGTAAATAATAGGAGCCTGGTTGTATTGACTGTAACACAAATATCATTTAAGCCTCTAAAATCTGTCAACTATAAAAAGTCAGCAGTTTTACAAACATCTACAATTTGACATCACAGCACTGGACTCCCTGATGCTGCTCAATTAGAGATTCCAGACAGAAGTAAGAGGAGGTTGCTAGAGAGGGAAATGCCACAAGCTTTTTGGATATAGATTACAGCCATTATCAGGACAATTTTCCAGAGAAAACATCAGAAGAGTAACAGTGAATAAGAATTACATGTGGATTTGTTTTAGGGTGGCAGGACTACAATTTTGTATGCAATTGCTGTTTGTTGTTGCAGACTTTCCCCTTCTGCAACTTTTATTTAGTAAAAGCCTATACCTAAACCAGAGTATGCAGAATTTTTGTCAAAACAACATATTTTATGCTACTTTAACTAAAAAACATGAAATAAAAATAAAACAATTTAAAATTGTTTTTATAAGTTATGTTAACTATTCACAAGTCAAAACTTAAAATTGTATGTTGAATAGACTTGCAAAACCAAGTTGTTTTAATTTCATGCTGCATTTTTCTTTTTACAAGTGAACTGCTTTGAACGCATTTTTGTGTGTCTTACGTGTAATGTGATTTAACAAATCCAGAGGTAATTCCAGGTTTCTGCCTTTGTGTTTTAATAGCATTCCTAGGTATATTTTTCTAACATATATTTTGTGCCTTTATAATTTCTGGTTATGACCCACAAAAACAAAAAGGCAAAAGTCATGATTTGTGCCACTCTGCCACATCTGAGTATTTGGATGTAAAGAGCCCTGTCAATTACACAGATTTGTTTTTAATACAAAGATATAGTGCATGTTTTCAGAATAACAATTTAAATATAGACATTCTGCAGCAATGCATTCTGTGTGATTGTCCTCTTAATCTACCATGGACAGACAAATTGATTGAAATTGTTGGACTATGAAAGGCTCATGTTATTTAATCAAATGTAATTAATTTGATTAATGAATCAGCAAATTATGTTTATAAATAAAAATAATAATCAATTAGCTGCCCCATTAAAGACACATTCAGGTTTTTACAATATTTATTTGTGGGAGAGGAAGAACTTTTACTCAGGGACCACAGTGCTTTGCCAGAAAAGCTCTGGCCCTGCTAATTGTTTGCTTCTCATTAACAAGAATTTAAAGTCCTCCATTGAATCCTGCTTCCTCTATGCTAATGAGGTCCAAACACAACACCGTCTTTCTTCCCTTTTCTCTCTTCATTTCCTTTCCTCTACCAGAGGAGGTTTTGATGTGAAGATGGTATGACAAGCTTGCTCTCTTTATCCCTCTGCAGCTGGCACAAGAGAAGTGATATAAGCCAGGACCACAAAGCTGTAATAGGATCATGGGAGAGTGATTGCATACACACATACACTTCACCCAAGTTTTCTTCACACTCCTCCTAATGATGGCTAAAAGGACAAAGTCGTCATTGTTACCCCCTTGTTTGGGAATTCTGGGTCAAGAACAATTGGTGTTTACACAGGCAGTTGCAGGGTCCTTAATGTGCCTGTTAATTAATCAAAGGTCTCCTTAGTCCTAAGTCAGCTCTGTACACCCTATACCGGGTATAGGCAAGTGCGGTCCGACAGAGCCGCAGTCCTGCATTGTTTAGTTCCAACCCTAATCAAACACACCTGAACAAGCTAATCAATGTCTTTAGGATTTAGACATCAGGTTAGATTATCAGTGCTTAGGCTAAAATATGCAGGACTGCGGCTCTCTAGGACCGAACTTGCCTACCCCTGCCCTATACTAAAAAACTACCTTTCAGCATTAGCCATTAGGGTTGAATGACTTTCTTAAGTACAGCTTCTTTTTTTAATGGGGTTTGATGTTTGTATCACTACCACATATAGACTTCTCATATATTTATGCAAGAGCCATTTTCCCTAATTTGCAGATGAATTATCAGCATTTTGCTAAGGTATGCTAGGTACAAGCTCATAGTGAGTAAAAAATAAACAAATGAGGAAAAATATAAAAAGAAATAGTACAACAACATTGGCAATACTACAATTACTACAAAGTATGGTAATAACCATTATTACTATTATTATATATAATATTATTATTATTATTATTATTATTATTATATTAGTAGTAAAGTATAATCAAAGTCTAAGTCAAAAACAAAAAGTATGAGGTAGCAAAATTTCATAAATGTTTTTGCAAATAAAAACGTTTTGTGTAAACCTACAGCATTACATTCAGAGTAGTTAGATTGCTTTAAGAAAATCAGATCCACAGTCTCAGCTCATCGTTTTTGCAGTGCACACATGCAGTGATGAAGTAGCCCTTCTCTTAAGAAGCATCTTTCTCACACCATTACACTATTCACTACAACTGATACGCAAAGCAAAAAATTAATATGTGCAATTAGGCTGGGCTGCAGAGATTTTTTCATTGTATGTGATGTGACATTTGTAGGGCACATGCACAGATCAACGTAAGCCAGACTGACAAATACCTTAACTCTTAGTTTACATTTCAAAATGTTATGGGTCTATCAAAATATGCTCATTCACATATTGAGCTTCAATACATTATTCTCACATTTAAATTCCCTGATCAAAACACGAAAGGTAGGTGATATCATTGATATAAACAACAGCATTAAAGTAAAACAAGAGGATACTTCTTAATGGATCATGAAGATTTATCTTAATTTATCTTAATTTACACTGTCTGTGTAAGAAATCTAGCAATTTTAAAACTGCTTTTATGACAAGGTGCATTTTAGGTAGTTATTGAGAAGGAAATAAAAAAGTGCATATAGTTACACACAAATATATTCACACACCACATAAACTATAATAATGATAACCATTTACATTATGTTTTTTAATATCATTTTTTTTAAATAACAGTGAAATGCACTTGACTGTTGAAAAAATAAATACAGTAGGAAATGAACACATATTCACATCACTCACACAAATATACATGTACTCAGAAAGGTGGACTGGCTTTGTTTAGGTGCGGCAGTTGAATTTTCCTGAGGATTGTAAACCCTACATTACAGTATAGGTCCGAATCCTCAAAAAAAAAATATCAACTCATATTATTTGGAATGGAATGGAAATTATTTATGTGAGTTGCGTTCAAATGAGGTCCTCAAACCCAGTGTAGCAGTAACAGCTAATTTACATCCGCACAAACATGCACCGATACAGAAATTGTTCACCTGTATTAGACAACACACACCCCACACGCATACACACATACTGTATATAGTAACAACATTTGAGAAAAACACAAACGTGCGCACACACCTGCATATAATGTGGAACATTGCATGGGCTCCTCCTTGCAAACCACTTCCCCCACTACCCACCACACATACACTTATACACATCATGTCACATACACGATGCACGACAAGGCGTCACTCACACCACCCAGGAAATTAACTTGACATTTTATGGCAACCAGAGAGAAAAAAATATGGAATGGAAAAAACAAAAGCGTACGAAAGGAATAGATAACATAAACCCTCTCCTGAGCCTCTTCATCATATTCGGCAGGATTTCCACCGATCTGCAATGCAGACGGCACGGAGTGGCCACGGAAAATGAGCTTTTCCGTCCTCACCCGCCTTCCTCCAGAGATGATGCCTGGTCTCTCTTTCTCTCCCACGGCAAATGCTTTCTGTCTATTTTCATATCCAATTCAGTTGGTCCCATTGGTAAGGTTCTGCCTGATGTGAGGTTAACAAAATGAAATAAACGGAAATGGGACAATCTCACCTCAGTCTAAGCTCTCAATTAAAATGATACAGCCGTCCATGTCAGAGAATGAGATGGTATTGAAATGGGGAAGGAGCACTGCTTTGTGGCCGCAAGAGTTTAGTTTTCATATGTGCATGGCGGTTAGAGTCACATTGTCATATTGGCTTTTTTGCACACACACACACGCACGCACGCACACACACACACACACACAATCTAGCATAATACATTTTTTTGCTAAATGAAAAAATATGTCTCTATTTACAATCAAAAATATGACAGACTCTGTCTGCTGTACTGTATGTATGAAGGTTGATCAGGTCCAGAACATTTTGTCCTTGGGGTGGCACTCGCTTCCATGAACCTTAAAGAAAAGATTTGGATGCGTCCATGCATAAGCAGTTCAAAATAATGTATCATCTCTGGATGCTAAGTGAATGGTCACATACACCCGCACACACACACATGCACTTGTCTGACTTGGTGCATCTCTATGGCTGGGTGCTGCACTATTAGACATGCAGCAATGTTAACATCATTATGCATTATTCTGAGTGTCTGTCTGTGCTCCCCCATCTCTTCTCCATTCGCCATATTGTGTCTGAGGAGAGGCCCAGACGTGTGTGTGTGTGTGTGCTACAGACTAACACAGCATTGTGTCTCCTGTCTGGGAACGGGCATTATTTTAACGGCCTCTTTATGAGTTGGTGTGCACAAATCACTTGTTCTTTTTTAAAATGGAAGAAGTGTCAAGCACACACATGCAGACAACCACACCCACTCACACAATTAATATTTGTAGCAATACACCCGTGTGCCACAGCTGCCTTGCAAATAATGCCCAGGCTCTATCACACCTCGAAACAAAAGCACACACTAAAGTGCATACACTCTATAGAAGAAAGAAAGAAAGAAAGAAAGAAAGAAAGAAAGAAAGAAAGAAAGAAAGAAAGAAAGAAAGAAAGAAAGAAATTTTTTGAATGATATTTTCTCAAATGGCATTGAACGGCTAAACTGATATTACTGTCACATGAGTGTTTACTTATTACACTTCATAAAATTTAATAAGCTGTGAATCTCATCAAGTCCTATTTTCTGAATGTTAGTGAAAAAGGGACTGTGATATTTGAAGTATTTCTCATTTGGAAATGAAAAGCCATTGACACACTTGTAAAATGTCATAAGATCTGATCAAGATGAACTGACCTCAATTTTAACACAAAAATGTATTAGGTTGAGAGAACAAAAACTGTTTGAAATTCCATTAACTCCATTTTAAGAAGAATAAGTTGTGTCTAATGTTATCTAATAAAGTAGTTAAAAATGCTTTATTAAAATATTTATTTTGAGTTTTTAAATAATTTACATTACATATAATTTGGTATTTAATTTGGTATATACAATAAATACATGGCTGTCTCATTCTACTGCTGATTCTTGATAAAGAGTTTATAAAGGGCTTAAATATCAAAAAATTTCTTTAAACCTCAAATCTGGCATTCCGGGGAAATTCTTAAAACAATGTGTCTGGAATATATTTGTAAACAATCAGTGCATTTGCAGCTAACCTTACCTACTGCCTTTCCTCTCCCTCCCCTCTCAACTGCTTCCCATTGCAGCTTGAAATCTGCATACATTTGCATGTCATTACCATGTGCACATTCTTTGTTCTCAGAGGGAAAGGATGAAGTGGGTTACATTTGGATATTAAATGAATGTAAAAGTGCTTCATCATTCGTAGTCATACATTCGATAACTAGCTTTTCGAAAAAAGAATAAATTTTTTTTGAAATATTAATCAAGTGGAAAAGGGGTGATTATAAAGGAACTCTGTAAAAGCTGGAATATGTGGGGTAAGACTACCATTAGAATTTGAAATGTTTATATCAGAAATTGCATTCTACTAAACTAAAGCATTTTGTTATTCTTAAATGTACTTTTTTTTCACATGCTTTATTTAAGCATACTTAAGTAATACTGAAATTGTCTTTTAAAGTACCATATTCATTCTAATGTGTCACATATAACACAGCGATATGGGGGATTTGATACACAGAAAAGGAATGGCGCATGCAGTAAACTGACTATCTATTGTCCTCATGGGCGCTTCGCTTTGTGGTGCGGCCAACTCTAATCATGCAAATGCAGGCACCAGACTTCATTAGCTCCTCAGGGCTAACGCTAATCACACTACAGGAAGGCACAAGAGAGGAGGGGCTGCAGAGTACACATAAACAGTCAGGCATCGTCTGTGAGGTGCTGATTTACAGGTATAGTGTGCTGATAGCCCGCATGCAAAGTGTTCTTTTATGCATTTTTCTTGTATTTTCAAACCTTGATAGTCAGCTTTCCAGGTATGCAAATGCAGAGTTTGTGGGGGGTTTGTAATAATTTTGGTGTATGCTGCATATAAAGAGTATGTATTAAAAGGATAAATGACATGAAAAGATTTGAGAAAGAGTTAGACAATTAAAGTGAATGGTTTCATTGTGTGTGTTTCTGAAGTATAATCTATACTGTTGATAAAGCAAAATTCTGACATAAATGATTTAAGACTTATGCTGAAACGGGTTTGTCATGTGATAAAAAATATGATTCAACAAGATGTTTGTTAGGTAAATATTCACAAGAACAGCAAAAGGTTCATGCTAATAGACTATGGATTCATTGGTATAAAATAGTATATTTAATGTAGGCCTATATGAAAACCTTTTAACCTCTTTTTTCTTCATTTACTGCATATGATGTGTTAAAGGAGATCACACTGTAAAAAAAGTGCTTTGCTCTCATTGTGCAGTACACGCCCAATTTTGTGTCAATTTATTTTTGTTCTTAAACTGAACTTATGATATTTTCTATAAAGTCTAGATATATTCTCTACCCCTAAACCCGAACCAAACGCTTAAAAAGATTTAGTGGCATATTTAGATGATCAGAAAAATATTATACAGTATTTTTTTTTATGCCAAGTTTCTCATAAAGACCATTGGTTGGTCTATACCATTAATGGTTCCACAATGCAGGGAATTTTAGGATTAAATATTTTTGTGGGCACCAGTAGCACATGCACAGTAGACACTAAAATGCGATCATATTAACTGTACACTTGCCGGACAGTTCATCTATCTTAAATAACTCACCTTGTGTTGGTCTATCAGTCGGTAACGTTCATGCCAGTTCCTTGTTGTTTACTTCAAACGTGTGTAATGGTCACATTTCCTTGTTTTAACCCTGCAACACAGAAGAAATGTGGAAATTTTGTCTACTATGCATTATAAACATTTAAAATAAATTTTAGTACATCAATGTCCATTCAGTTTTATGAAATAAAATATTTAAAAAGTGCAGTCAAGCATTCTGTAAAAGCAATCAAGAAAACAGAAAAGAAACAGAACCAAGCATCTATGTGAAATGTGTGTGTGTGGCTGCTGTTGCAGATCAGTAAGTCGTTTACATATACAAGGCTGTGTTGGAAGAGGGTGGGGAAACTCAGGCTGCCACTGTGATGTTGTAATGATTACTTTGAGAGTTTAGACATGGATGAAATCAAGGCAAGTTTACTGCCCCCATCTCTCAAGAATATGATCAGGGATAAACAGTGCACCATCCCCAGAGGTCCAGAAGGACACACTGCCCATAACTTGCTGCAGATATTGTAACAAGCATTGCAGTGATCTGGATGGAGTTTGCCACTGTTGATATTTTTGTAGAAATTTCTCTTTTATATGCAGAAAACTGGCAGAAGTTGTATGTATTTTTAACTCAATGCATCTTTCTGGCCAGAAGCACCTAAGATTTATTTATTATATATGTAATAAATACTGTACTGCTCTGCTGTACTCAATCTGATCCAAGTTCTGATATTTTTTGTATGTATTAAGCTAAAGTTAACTTTTACATTTAGATGATGTTTCTGTGTATAAACAGCATTGTAGTTCTCAAATGCTGACAGCTTAATAGGCTGCTTTTGGATGGTTTAGGTGATATATGCAGGTGTTACATTTATAGAGTAAAAAGCAAACCTACGAAGTAACATTGGCTTTACCTACTGCCAGAGAGCTGCAGCTTTACAAGCAAATGTATTTTTATGTCCACTTTAGGAGTCTCTACATTGCAACATAATGCTTACTAGATGTGTTTTGTTTGTTTGTTTTGTATATTCTTACCCTGATTCTTACCCTTTTTTAAAAACACATAATTTAGTTGTGTTTTTTGGGGGGCCATTAACAAAACAGAACAAGCAGAAATGATTTCTAAACCATATTGATTTCAACAAAACAAGTTATCCTTTTTGTAAACCTGTGTGCAGTGTGTGTTATCTCCAGAACCTCACAAAGCAACATAGGGCCATGTCCATATGGAGGGAGTTCTCTCCTGACACATGTCAGAACCAGAGTGACAGCTGTCAGGTTTTATTAAGCTTCTGTGTTCGCCTGGCTTGATCCTTTGACTTTGCCACTATATGCTGCACAGTGCATCCCACACAAAAAGTTTTTTATCACATAAACTATATTATGTTTGCTGGTACCTGTTAGTAACATATGGCTGATTAAAAGAAGAAAAAGACCATTTGTGCCCCTCTCACTTGTTAAGTTGTTATAAGAACTTTATTACACCTTACTTACTAATTAATATCACTGTAGTAACACCTACAGTTATTTTTAATGAGTCAACTTAACTGCTTTTATGCTAAACATGAATGCAAAAAGTAAATAAACAGCAATCAAGTTTAATAAAAAAATGCATTAATTTACTGTTTTAAGGTAACAAAATGTACTTTGTACTCATTGCAATGGCAAATCTGACAAAAAACATGGCAGTATTTCTGTTTCACTTCTACCCACATGTAACAGCAGTAGCTGATTGTTTCTGCTCCTAAATGATAAAATAAGAGCACAGTCAGAATTTCTGGATGTATTTATTGACTATTATAAAATGAATGCTTCTATGCTTTTCAATACATTTATAAAATTTGCCATGGTTATAGGGAGTAGATATCAATAATTACGCTACTGTAGGTGGCTAAGCACAAAAAGCTAGAAGTCTCTGTGTGTTTGTATTGCATGCAGTACGATGAAATCGAGGTCCATTTATGCTCTTGATGTTGGCAGTCTTTAAGTCCTCCCCAAAAATCCAAATACTTTAAAGCTTCTAAATAACACAGAGCTTACTCAAATGCCATTTTACATCTAAAGATGTTAACATTTAGCCTAAAAAAATTATTAGACATTTTGTGGGCAATACTTTGTGTCCGTGTACACAGAAATTATCAGGACTGTGTGGTTAGTTGTTACTCAGCCCAAATAACTTTTTAGTACAAAATACTAGTTTTTAAATTTAGACCACAAGATAACTTTGTTTCCTGACATTAGAAAACATGCAGGAATTTAATTACACTTAACCCAGCTCTCATAACAGCTTGAGGGGGGGATATAGGTTGCGCACATCAGGTATAAGTGTGAAGCCCTTTTCACACAGAAATTCCGTAAAATACACATAAAATGCATCCTGGATTTTTCCGGAATGGTTAGAGTTTTTGTTTGTTCACACTGCCAAGCGGCATCTGATGGTCCCGGAAAGACACGTGACCTGTTGAAAGTCCCGCCCTCTCTTCTACGCAGCGTCTGAAGTTTGCATATTTTATATTATTTCTCTCTCCAGAAACACCTCGTGTGCATTTTTGTTTATAATTAGACTACAAAGGAGCACGTGAACGCACAGTTATATGCTGGTGAATGATCTCAGCTTTAGAGTGGATATTTGACATGCAGTTATTTTCGTTTATTATAGCTCAAATGAGCACGTGACGCGGTATTCTTTTATTCTGCTGAATGATCTCCGTTTCAACGCAGTAAGTAACGAGCTAACTTACCTGATATCTGCTTCAGTCCAGTTTGCTGACATTTCTTGTCGTAAATGTTGTAAATCACTCATTTTAAAGAGTTGAACCAACTTCATGTTGCCATGACACGCGCGTCCTCACTACGGCACGTGCGTCATTGTTTATGCGTCTCATATATAATTTCCTGATAACTGCTTCAATCTAGTTTGCAACATTTCTCGTGGTGAATGTTTAAATGCATGTTATCTCTCGTTGTAAGGAGCTGAACCATAACTTGTGTTGTGATGATGACGCGCGCGTCCTCACTACGACACGCCCTTTAGGGCATTCTTGCGGCTCCTTGTTCACACAGAGGGTTACCCGCGTATCTTACTAGGTCCTCTTTCCGGCAACGATCCCAGAAGTTTAACGGAACGAGTTTTTGTTCACACAGACGCTTGTCTGGCAATTTTACGGGTATTTTCTGGGACCAGAGGTCTGTGTGAATGGGGTTTGAGTGTGTGGGTGGATGCTAGAGGTAGGGAGTTTTGCTGACACCTCTGTTGCCCACTTTCACGCTAATTAACACTTCTCAGATCTACTGGCTGATGGTAGTCTACATGACAGGCCCAAGAGGACATTTGCACAGACCTTTCGTACCTCAACAATCTGTGCAGATAAAGGTACACATAATACTTTCATTGCTACAAATACAATGCTACAATATACAGTGTACATGCAACCAATCTGATGTAATCATATTATGCACAAATATGAGTAACAATACAAAGTATGTGAAACATATTTTCACATTATCATCCCTACAGGTCATCAGCACCAAAAGCTCATGCAGTCTTAAACACAGCTCTGTCTGAAGTTGGAAAACATGTGACCATGGCGGTCTCCATGAAAATACTTCACTGACAGTCTTCAGGGTAATACCATGACTTTTGATGTTTTTCTCCACATATTGAATTCAGAGGACTTTAAAAGAAGCACATTATTCTCTGACAACTCGAGTCACTCCTGCTGATGGAAGAATATAGGACAGTTAAAGATGCCCGACATAAAACTAACACTCTGCTTAGGCTTCTACTATAAACCTTTATTTGCATTCAGGCATTACACTGGTGAGATACAAAAGGCTCTGGGAACCTTTGCTTTCTCTGAGCAAAAATGTATACACATAATTTTACTTTGAGCCTTTTTGTGAGTAGTTTGATATGTCCGCTCATACCATCATGCAAAGCTAAATTCTATGTTTTTAATGGTCAGTATGCAGGTGATATACAAGAAACTAAGCATTTCTACCAATCTTTCCTTGGCTGTGTCAGGAGGATGTGCAAAGATGAAAGGTAATGCAAATGGAAGTGTCATACAGCGATTTCTATTCCAGACTGCCACCTTAGAAATAATTAAGACAGTGGAATGGAGGTAGCCCAGGTGAGACATAGCGATTCCTGTGAGTGATTCTTGTTTTAAGACAGCAACCAACATTTCACAACACTCTGTAAATGTTACAACAGCTCTCAATGTCCATAAAATGTATGCAGTGGGTATTCTAATGTCATTTTAGTCGCATAAAGAGTAATCATTGTCAAGAATAAATATATAAATAACAGCACACGATGGAAATTGATGACGACTGTAATGATTAAATTTCAACATGTCAAAACATGTAAAATCCACATGAATTTGCATTTCTTTTGTACGCTTTGTAGCCAATGGCTGTGCTCCAGTAAAAAGCTAATAAATATTCACTTAGAATTTTACAATCATACAGAGCTAAAGATGAATGCAAAGTGGATGAAATGCAGAGGATTCCATGCTGTGTTGGAATATGGCGTGTGTATTGTGGTGGCTTGCCATAACCATTTCGCATATCTTGCCAAAAATAGTGGGTTTATGCAAATGGTTTCTCTTGATGTGCACATTGTCATCGATGCTAGCTAATTACACAATTTCCGAGCCTGATTATGCAAAAGCAGTTCTGGCGTATTTGAAAATGCAAGGTCGGCTTGCAATCAAGCACGTTCCAGCAGACATTTTAGGTCTATGCCTTCCGCATGCTCACCACTGCTAAATTCTTTAAGATGGTGGCACCTTGAAGGAAATGCTACAGCGCTGACGGAGCCCAACCCACCTCCTCCTTACCCAGAGTCTGCAATGCGATTCTGGCCAGATTGTGGGGCACACTTTGCCTACCCCACCTACCAGATACATTTTTAATTCTTCACATCACTAATAAGGATATTATGCATAAAGTGTGGTGCTTCCGCTTGTATGCATTAAAGTCCACGCGCATTAAATTTGCATAGATGTGAGTTATTCAAATGTACGCATGCTAACGTGCAGCTCTTACTCTTTGTTGTGCTACATTACTGACACATATGAAAAAAAGCATTCTTTTGATTTTAATTCATACATGAAGAAAAACATTTATTTTGCTACAAAATTAAGTGGCCCAGCCTTTATTTGATTGATTCATCTAAACTAAACAATAACAGTTTTAATGTGTCATTTGTTTTTTGCAAGAGGCCTGCTATTATGCAGAATTTGAATTATATTTTTTTACTCCTGAAAGAAAGATTTACAATGAAATATGTCCCAAAAGAGTCATTAAATGTTTTGAACATTAAGTTAAGTGAGTATTTATATTGGTTTATTTATCAAATTTCCATAACCTAGATATAGCAGCAGTGATACAACTGAGATTCTGCCAATCAGCTACACTTTAACAGAACAAAACATCACAGATAGGCCTACATTCTGTGTCATTGCACTGTAATTGGACAAATCACTTCTGGTCATAAAATACCATTTTATAACTGGTATAGCTAGCTCTGTGTATTAACAATTGAAGAGCTCATATGCAAAACCATTCAAGTGTGTCTGACATGTTTTCTTGTAAATGAGCACTATTTATAAGACTTTTAATGGTATTTCTTTATGACCTGTGGCTTGGATTAAGCTAATTTTAAGTGAAAGTATTTGATGAATGTATAATATGTGCAGACAACATTTTGACAAAGGTGGCGTTTAGAGGGTTTTGCACACACCGAACTGATGAACTGGATGAAAAATAATGGCTGCTTTTTATGATAAAGGCGCAAATAGTAAATGCAAATAAATTATAACTTCTATTTTAATTTGTGAGAAAATGTAGGCTATTTACTTGGCTAAACTGACTATACTGATAGCTACTCTATATCCACTATCTTTTTTCAGAAGATTATTTCAATTTACAGTCTGATCTCATCATTCTGATGATACAGCAATCTAAACTAAACAATATTACTGAGGATTATCGATAAAATGAATCTTGAAACTAAGGATAAATTTGCTATCATGCTACAGGATTAATCTATTTTAACATATTTTACTAGGTCTGTTAGCTTCACTGCAGATGCTTTCATGAAAGTGTGCATTGATTCTGTGCCCATCTAATAAACCAGGATTCAGGATACCAGACTGTTGTGTAACATAACTATATTCAAAATTACAGACCTAAGTAAAGCCAAATGTGAATGCAAAATGCTCACATAAATTCAACACAGAGTGTACTGCTATTACACTTAAAGAACCACATGTATTGGGGCTTCTCCTCTTACTAATACAAAAGCACACATATATATAAAACATGTCCTGCTTTTGCACACTGCCATCATACGCATGTGAAATCAGCCCCTGTTGCCACAGCGACTCCAACCAGGGGAACAACACGGTACATGTGATCTGGTCGAAAAAGGGTGGGACTATGGGATGCCTCGTGCCAACATGTATCTGCTTTTTTAACATCTTAGGCCATTTTGAAGCACTTTATTGCATTAGTTGGCAACTTAAAAACTATAAGCATGCTAGTTAATCAGTTTTCCTATAGGTGAAAAACAACAATGCTGCATTATCTTTTTAAAACAAGATCAGCAAGTATACTCACTTCCAAATAATTTGATCAATTTCAGCACCAATTTAATCAATGTGTATCACTAAATGTAAATGCAGTGTTTGGTAATTGCAAACAGAAAATAAATGTGAATATTGCCTTAATATATATATATATATATATATATATATATATATATATATATATATATATATATATGTATGTATGTATTTTACGAAATATATGTTTAAATCAGTGGTGTAAGTCACCAGAGGAAGATATATATATATATCACAAACTTTCTTCAGCTTAAAAGCATATTATGTTTACATCAATCATGAAAGAATGGCACTGAGGACAAAGGTGTTATATTTAACAGGTTAAGCATCCAACGAATTATTTTTATACTTGAAAAAAGTAAATCCTCTTTGAGTAAAAAAAAACATTCAAACCTTGAAAATTCATCAAATGCTAACAGTTTAATTAGTACAGTAAGACAACTGTGCAGACGTACTAAGTTCTGTGACTGAGAGCAGAAAGAGGAAGTGGAGGATCCAAAAATATGAAGATTGCCTACCCAATGAATACTGATAAGCTGCCATGGTCGTCATGGTTATACTATACAGCCAATTACAAGACAGCAATATGCCTGCACTGTCACACACACACACACAGACATACACATAGGAAATGGTCCATTCATAGAGCTGTTGGCAGCTTGCTTACTATATGAAAATTAATATTTAAACGGAACCTTGAAGTTCATCCCCTTTTAGGTCTAGATAGATATTTCAATAAATCTTGAAACTATATAAATTATATTTTAAAATCAAGTTCACCTATCACAAGTTATTCCTCATAAAGAGAACAAAAATTATGAAATGCAGTGCTGTCATCACAAACACACACACACACACACACACACACACACACACACACACACACACACACACACACACACACACACACACACACTATATGTCTCTAAAAGCATGTGAAATAGTAATAAAAGTAGATACAATATTTTGCAAACATTAAACACTATATTTAACCCTTTCAGCAGTACACATTAAATCGTAATGCAGGAATTTTTTATAGATTGACTGTCAAGCCTTGGTGCATACAAAAGTGTTCAGTAGATAGATGAAACAAGGCGGCATATTTCCCTAAAATGAATTAGTATGACTTTGGCTGGTATGCATAAAATATAAATATTCTAAATTTATAGTTTATTTAGTAATTTGACATAACAGGTGCAATGAAATGGATGTTTCAGTTCAAGTTTGTAATACACCATTTATGTCTTGTCTTGAAAGCAATAATTCATATAAATGAGTTGGAAATTCAGTGCAATATCTAAATATTCTACATTTATTTCACAAAACGGCCCTGTACAAAGCTGTGACGGCTTCTAGCTGATAAATACAGTATGTAATAATAATAATAATAATAATAATAACAACAATAATAAAACGTGTCAAACGTTTACATGCATTAAGGTGACTGGGTTAATTAGAGCATGTTTGTGAACATAATTAGTCTATAACTAACTTGTGTGGGGCCTATAAAATATCTAATGCAAATGTCTACACCTATGTCATATAAATACAAAAATGTTAGAATAAAGAAACTGTGTCTAACCCCAACGCCAGGTGACAACTGTTTAAACTGTTTAATTTCGCGTACACTGTTTAATATGCGTAATCTAACCCTAAACCGACGCGAAAATGGTAAGAAAATAGGAAAGAGAATGCAACGGACGTAATAGTATTGAAGTCCCCAGTTCGTCAAAAAATGACGCGAAAGGTATACCCTCGGCGTAACATATTGACGCATGGTCAAGTGCGTCAAATATTGACGCCATGGGCATGAGGATGTGTAGAATACTGAGATGGTGTTAAGCCTCACAAAAAAATCTCACACTTCTCAAGTTCACATACAATCAAGAACAATAGTGGTGATGTCATCTTTTGAACCAAGTCTATGACAGACCTGCAATAAAGATCTGCTTAAAACTCTAAATAAATAACCTTTCTATCCATGACGGCTTCCCACACTTACATTTAGCACACAAACAGTGTATATAGCATGCGCGTGAGATATTCACAGCCGTTACACTACTGTTCTGGGTTGGGGCCCGCGTCTGCTGAGTCTGGGAACGGCCGCCGCTTTCTAAAGGGATGCAGATGAGTCGGGTGCACTTGACATCTTTTCATGACCCATGTCGCCCCCCTGCCCCCCACCCCGCCGGCGCTGTCTGTCATATTCTGGATAGGGCCGTGGCATTGCCACTTGCCCTCGAGCGTGGGAATGAGAGCGTCCAGTCGTTCACATCTACTGCGCTCCGTTTAACGGAATCAATTAAGGAGGACCGACCCCCTCGCTCCCCATGTGCCCACCCCTTTTCATTTTTGTCAGCTCTCCCTATATGTCCTAATTATTTCAGTTTGGGATGCCAGCGCCGTTTCCTGGCCAAAGGCGACCGAGCTGAAATAAATAGTGAGCACGTGGGTTCATCTCTAACAGTCAGTCAATCGGTGAGATCATATACGCTGGACTATTTTCTACTAATAGTATTTTCTTATCTTAGCTAAAACAATACTTTACTGTCAAACTTTCAGTTTGTTGGGTTTAACTATTTTCAGTAACCTGTATTTCAACCAATACAGTGCGCGCATGATTTTAAAGCAACCCCAATACCAAACAAAACCTATGTCAAAACTAAATTCTTAAATGACATTTTGTTTAATAGTTTTACAATTAATTATCAGAGTTTCCGTATATTGTTATTCTTTTAAAAAGATCTTCCTTTTATTTATCATCCAGAGTTTTCGAAGAGCCAGGAGGCAGTTTTTACTTTCGGTTATCTAGCTTTATGAAGTCCAACATACTCATACAGCTAGATAACCAAAGATAACAACTCGCTTCCAATTCCACAACTGTAATCCTCCGTGTCTTGTGTAAAAATATATCCAGGCGAAGTTGCTAAAAAAGAATAAAAAGCATGGAACTTCTCGACTGCCAACTCATCCAGTTTCAAAGTTATTAAAAGTTCACTTCACGGTTAAAAAGAAGAATTAATTAAAACGAATAACCGTTTCTTCACAGGGTAATAAAGATCAAAACGGAAGCCATAATCCATTTGACATCGGTGCACTTAACGTTAAAACAATAAGAGTGGAGTGAGGGAGCCTGCCGAATAAGAAGCAGTCATCCTCGCACAGGCCATCATTTGCATTGCAAATTACCTCCCGATCTCACAAAAGCCTCCTTTGGCTCTATTAAATCGTGGCAGCAGCGGCGATAGATATCCCACGGAACCGGCAGCGAGATTATACAAAGGAAAAATCCGATTTCCGAAGAAAAAAGTGCACAAGGAAATAACATCGCGTTTTCTTTCGGCACTTTATGGATAGATCTCGCTCTTATTTTTGGCTGAGTGGTGGCAGGTTGTCCGTTCACGGATGAGATCGGAAACGCCACAGATCCCCGAGAGCTGCTATAAGCGAGACGAGAGGAGGATTGTGTTGCTGCTGCCAGCGGTCTGAGAAA
This sequence comes from Paramisgurnus dabryanus, assembly GCF_030506205.2. NCBI lineage: Eukaryota > Metazoa > Chordata > Actinopteri > Cypriniformes > Cobitidae > Paramisgurnus > Paramisgurnus dabryanus. The sequence continues at coordinate 6,771,478 of NC_133341.1, read as the reverse complement.
GGGAACAGGGCCACATCTCGAGGAGTGGGGGGGCGGAGGGGGTAAGCGGAGGACGGGCTTCCAATACCAAAATATGGACCAGCTAGAGAAGGTCAAAGGTCTCTGACCACGGGAGTGTAAGGCAATGATGATGATGCAATTAGAAATCTCCAGAGTGCGTTTGTATCAGGTTGAGGCTGCAATCCTCGCGCACTTTTGCTGAACACGTAAATAAATTTCTTGCCAACATTGTGGCGACAGTCGAGCTTAATGTAAGTAGTTGAGAAGAAATAACAACTGTTCTGATTCGCGGGGCTTAAAGACTGAATTAAAATGTTTTGCCACAATTCTTGAACTGCCACTTAATAACTAAAGTTTAGTATAGCAGAGCCAGTCCCATCGTATAGCATCGATGTCAGCTTGTTCTGACCGTGGGTTTTTAGAATATCTATTTTCAAACGAATGCTTAATGCGTTTGATTGTTTAATGCCTGTGACAGCTTTAAAATAAGTGCAGTAAATAGATAACAAACCTATCAATCACAGTTCAATTACAGTATAGCCTCGTTCACACAATCTCTCTCTCTCTCTCTCTCTCTCTCTCTCTCTCTCTCTCTCTCTCTCTCTCTCTCTCTCTCTCTCTCTCTCTCTCTCTCTCTCTCTCTCTCTCTGTGGTGTGTGTGTGTGTGTGTGTGTGTGTGTGTGTGTGTGTGTGTGTGTGTGTACCTGGTAATTATCACGTTGTGGGGACCAATTGTCCCCACAAAGATAGGAATACCAGTGTTTTTGTGACCTTGTGGGGACATTTTGATGTCCCCATGAGGAAACAAGCTTATAAATCAAACAAGATGATGTTTATTGAAAATCTAAGGTACAAGAAAGGTTTTAGTGATGGTTGGGGTTAGGGAATGGGGTAGGTAAGGGGAATAGAATATACAGTTTGTATGGTATAAAATGCATTACGTCTATGGAATGTCCCCACAAAACATGGAAACCAGAATGTGTGTGTGTGTGTGTGTGTACCTGGTAATTATCACGTTGTGAGGACCAATTGTCCCCACAAAGATAGGAATACCAGTGTTTTTGTGACCTTGTGGGGACATTTTGATGTCCCCATGAGGAAACAAGCTTATAAATCAAACAAGATGATGTTTATTGAAAATCTAAGGTACAAGAAAGGTTTTTGTGATGGTTGGGGTTAGGGAATGGGGCAGGTAAGGGGAATAGAATATACAGTTTGTATGGTATAAAATGCATTACGTCTATGGAATGTCCCCACAAAACATGGAAACCAAAATGTGTGTGTGTGTGTGTGTGTGTGTGTGTGTGTGTGTGTGTGTGTGTGTGTGTGTGTGTGTGTGCGTGTACCTGGTAATTATCACGTTGTGGGGACCAATTGTCCCCACAAAGATAGGAATACCAGTGTTTTTGTGACCTTGTGGGGACATTTTAATGTCCCCATGAGGAAACAAGCTTATAAATCAAACAAGATGATGTTTATTGAAAATCTAAGGTACAAGAAAGGTTTTTGTGATGGTTGGGGTTAGGGAATGGGGCAGGTAAGGGGAATAGAATATACAGTTTGTATGGTATAAAATGCATTACGTCTATGGAATGTCCCCACAAAACATGGAAACCAGAATGCGTGTGTGTGTGTGTGTGTGTGTGTGTGTGTGTGTGTGTGTGTGTGTGTGTGCGTGCGTGCGTGCGTGCGTGCGTGCGTGCGTGCGTGCGTGCGTGCGTGTGTGTGTGTGTGTTTGTAAAGAGGGCGCTCAAGACATAAAGCTGAAAAACTTGCTCAATTAAATTGTCTTTAACAATTAATTTTCACCTAGTTCCACCGATATCTGCCACTGATATCAGCACATATAATTTTTTTTAAAAGTCACTCATTTTTAAAAGTCACTATATTAGGCAAACAGACATGACAAATCGTAAAGGACAGATGGTGTAATAGCATGCTTGCTTTTTGAACACATTAGCCCTCATTCAAATACATGTTTGATATTGCGGTTTGCGTTGGTCTTCTATGAGAAGCCATGTTATTATTATATAAGAAACAGAATTTGATTTAAAGAATAATACAAAACAATAGCAACAGAAAGTACAATTTATAAAAAAAAATTGCAGAAAATTACATTATTTAACTGAATAGGACATGTAATGTAGTAACAAAGCAAAATGAATTAAAAAAAATTTTCAGTGAATAACCAAGTCAATAACCTTTTTAAATGAACTAGAAACTCTGCATGTGCCATGCAATATCTAAATACTGACGTTTAATAAACTTTACATTTCATCGAAAAATACATTTCTATTTGTGTGATAGAAAATAAAAGATGTCTAATGTACGACTTGAAAACACTGTCTAGCCATAACACCATTACAACTTAACAACTTCTCAGAAACTTTATATGAATTGTTGTAGACCATGGCCTTCAGAAAATACCTGCTAGGTTCATACCTGGACAATTAACTCAAAGGTAGATTTTTCAAACAAGCACCTAATATTTTCTATTGGCCCTAAATAAAGAAGTTGAGAAAGGTCTCCAGCTGTACTCACTTGAGCAAAGGTTAGTCGACGTGACCAGACGCTACTCTCCTGCTGTAGGTCTCAATAACAACCCGACATGCATGGGAAGTTTTCGGTTTAAAATTGCCGCTAATACTCAGTTGATTACGCGTGCATGAGCCGTCGTGATCCTCACAAGAGCACAAACCAAGCGCACGAGAACGACAGCTATACAGTATAAGCTAGGACCAGTGAGATGGGGAAAGAGGGAGGAGGGGTTGTGAAGTTTCCCATAACCTATTTGTCTGCAGTACCAAATAGAAAAGTGCACTGTTGAGCAGAGAAGGTCGGCATGTTTTTCCCCCTTTTCTTTCCTTTTCTTTTTTTCACGAAGGGTGTTTGGGAGGGGGCACTCCTCTCTTTGAAAGAAAGGACGTGCTCTGAAATTCAAACAAGTTCGCCAGGTCTTTTGTTGGACTTAATCTGAGGAGGCATTGTTCCTCTATTGGCGTGGACTAGTCCCGAGTTCCCAGACCAGGTTACGGTTTGACTGCGGTAATTAATTTGCTCCGAGTGCTTCTACCCAATACGTTTTGACTGACGGAACGCAAAGGGCAGCTTTGCCACTGAGAGGACATAATTAGCTTGGAAAAAAATTCACATCAATATCTAAACATGGCTTGTGAATTAAAGTAATTTTTTTAAACTTTCAAGTCCATTATAAAATCAAGAGCACCAACACGCAGGGCCATAGATGTATTATAAGCCTACATGTAATAATGTACAGTAATATATGTCACATTATTATTATTCAAAAAGCATTTATTTTCAAATAACTATTGTTCTGTGAGCCTAGACGTTTCAAAATTACGTCGTTCAATTCTAAATCATTTTCAATCCTCAATTATTGATAGCCTTTCGGTTTATGTAAAACGAATTACGAATTCACGTTAAGATTTTATAACGAGGTCACGTCCAATGACGTAGCAAGTCTATCGGCTATGTGCAGCCATATTTAAATACATCAGGGAAATTAGCGCATAAAATATGCAAATCCCCCAACATATCCTTTCTTTCAGCAGTCGGAGTAATTTCCCCTCGTCGGGATAGAGGTGGTTCGTTTCTTTTGGGGAAGAATATGTAAGTTGCTGTTTTATTGAAAGGAAGCGCCGTTCTTTTCAGTGAATATTGGACAATATGCAGTAAAGAATAGAAGACTGTTTGCCAGGGAAATCGCCCATCATGCATAATGAGACGTCTGCTCCGCCATTCTTACAGCTTCACCGCAGTTGGTCCTTGTGTGTGTATTATTTTTTATATTGATGCATATTTAAAAGGTACATTTTAATTTTTTGTGCATTTGCTGCGTTGTTTTTTATGTCTTTGGTTGATTCATTTGGCGAAGGTTAGACTTTTCTGCATTTGGAGTTGATGTTGTTTAGCATTGTCTTCGATTCTGTTTAAATGTAATAACTAGAGGAGATGGTTTCGCATGACGTTTTTTCTTATTATTTCATTAGGACTTGTTAATTGACATACTATTTAAAATAGAGTTATATGCATACTAAATAAAGGGATGATTGGAGAACAAAGAAATTTTAACGGCTATAACAAAAAATAAGCAAATTGTTTAAGCAATTAGCAAATTAAGCAAGTTAGAACATTTTTACATAAAATGAAAATATACATAGGTTACGGTTATTATCTAACAAATAGACCAAATTATTAAATGTATTCAATTTCAAGTCCTACATGCGCATTAAAATAAATAACATCAACATACTGCAATTAGACTTTAACCATTTTAAAATCTTATATATATATATATTAAACTTAATTAGTATCATAACAGCCTTAATTTCTTTAGTTACAATTGACATGCGCTGGACTGGTAGCTTAGAAAATAACCAAACAACCAAATATCAAACAGAAGCATTCCTTTTCATTTACATAAACATCATCGACCTTAAAACTTACCCCTAAAGTCATCATTAGGCCAAATATCCGTTTTCCTATTAATATAATTCCTCTCACTCTCGAGGCATGGCTCTTTCCGACTTTTTTGCGCAATAGTAGATGTGTCTCTCATAAAGTTCCTACTCCTAAAGCGTCTGATCTTCATCTTGAGAACCTTTGCTGATCTCGCACCCAACAGAAGTGGTCAGACGAGCACACGTAAAGATTTACTCCCAATGGGTCAACACACGTGCTGTCGTATGCTTGCATGCTGTCCTCAAACAGTCCCTTCACATCTCTTTATGAACAGATATCAAAAAGAGAAATTACACTTACTTGGACTTCTTATGTCACCTTGGCAACTTCATACTGTCCAAAGTGTAGGACGTGTGTGACAGGCCGCGCCTGTTTGCAACACAGCAGGACCGTGATTACCATACTTATGCATATTTAAAACCTATAGGAATTCAAACTTTCCCACAGCTCCCTTTAAGCAATGAAGGGTGTCAATATCTCACGACGCAAATGTGATTTATTTCTTAATATAATAAAAATCTTAATTCAATATATATTATTTATATTGTACGATGGCCTGTTTTAAACAAGCATTAATTGTTTTTGACCGATCATGTGAAGTGCGTATAAATAGGATGCAGTGTGAAAAGTCGTGTATTACGCAAAATTTCAATTTTGCGTGCATATGATATGCCAGTCCTTCAGTTAACTTAATACTGCTCAACTTTTCGTGTCGTTTTGTGTAGCCTATTGTTTTCTCTTTTTCTGTTTTTTAAACCATTGTTGCTTTTGGGGTTAGATTTGGCATTTGCTTTATTAGGTCATTTAATATATAGGTGTATACATGTTTTTGAAACCATGGTCGCTTGGAGATGGTGTTCGAATTGGGGTTTGGTTTAGGATGTCATATTTTAATGTAAAACAAACTTGTTCTTACACTAACTCCAAGCGACAAAAAAAAACAATACATAAAACGACACAAAATGATGCGCTGTATTAAGTGAACCGCAAGGAGTGTCATAAAATTCCAAATTTGCCAGTATTACGCTTGCAATAAATACGCAAATCATGAAAATGGGCTGCTTTGACTTGAATGGAAAATGAAAAGCGCGTTTTAAGTTTTTTAACAGCAGTTAACAACTTTTGACTCTTTATGAGGCCCGAAGTAAACAAAGGAAAAATAATACGGGCGCTTGTATGTTGATTCTATTTCTCTTAATCTTACTTTACATTAGATTAAGGACTGTCATTAGATAAAACGAATAGCAGAATTTTCTTTTATAAGACACATTTTCTCCCTTTTACAGACTACTCTCGCTGTAACAAGATAAAACAATAATAAGGGTATGTTATTCCTGCAGTGATGGAAACAAAAAACCAAAAGTGCAAAACAAAAACAACATCAAAAAACAAACATGTGGAATGCACCGTTAAAAGGTTTTTATCTAAATTACTGTTCGTAATCAAATGTGAACAATTAACGAATAATAACATATTTAGTGTCAATCATTTAAAGTAAGTCTTTAATGTTATGTCTTCTTATACGAAATATTATCTTTTTTTTTCTTTTTGCTATTCTTTCTGTCAAAAATATCACTGTAATAGACATAAAATATAGACGCTATGGAGAAGGCCTATATATGACAAAAAATCCATATTATGTAGCCTACTATATGATATAGAGAATAAATTAAGGAAAAGTCATCTTTACATTTTATAAAACCAACTAATTGCAGTTTTTCCAGATTTCCTTGTTAAAGGGTTACATTTAATTTAGCATGTATTACCACAATTTATAGGCTACTCATTAATTGAAACCTGAATTCTCTAAACGTGTAAATTAATATTTTTTATAATATTCAACGTTTTGATTCAAATTGTAATTGTTTAATGTTTAGCCTTAGTTAATATTCCCTAAAAATGAATGTAACGTGAGAATAATCAACAAAGTGTTTTTATAACACTTGGCGACATCTAGTGGTGTAATGTTCAACAGGGAACTGGTGCAGAAATAAATATGACATAAATATCTAAATGTGGCACAAGCAAAAATGTTTTATACTAAAGATGAATGCTATCTATTAGTTAAAAAAATCTATAATAATGATTAGGCCTAAACTATAATAATCTTCAATATTTCAATATCAAGATAAGACTGTAGGCTGCGCTTTCTGAATTACAAATAGATAAGCTACAGCAGTTTACCAGTAAGCAAACTATAATGATACATAAATAAAAAGTCAGTTTGCCTAAAACTATAGTAGTTTTATAATCCAATACACACAACAGTTGCGCCGCAAGAATATTTATCTGAGCACTACTAAATCAGCAATAATTAGTTTTTTATTATTATTCTGTAGAGCCTGTTAAATTCGTGTAAGTGTCTGTTATTTTCAGCAAATACTACTGTTGTTATTATTATTGTTATTGGCTTTTTTGTGCTGTTGACAAGAAATAGGCTACTCACCTGCAAAGAAATCTAAATCATGTTTATATATTTTGTATTTGTGTTCTAGTTAATGGTAAATATTTGTGAGTCACTACTAAAACTTGACAATGTTAATAAAGATTTCAAAGATTTTTTTTAATCATTCATGCGGAATTTAAACAGGGACTAGAGATGATCTGCGTTTACGAAACGTTGTGGCAAACTCATACCACTACTCAGGCTTAAAGACAATTAATCTTTCATTTACGTTGTAGCAATTTTTTTTTCAAGAATATTAAATGCAATGTATTTACCAATTTAAATAAAGTTAATTGTTTGAGAATTATAAAAAAATATTTGTCTGTGAGTTTTCAATTTTTCCAGATTATTCGCAGTGCAATTAATACACAACCGTTATGATATCTTATATCAGATTAACGTTTAAACCTGCCTTTCACTACACTGTTGGAAAAAAATCAAAATATGTGTCAGTACAGCTGGGCAGTACCTTTTAAAAAGGTACTAAATTGTACCATTAGATACAGGTATAGATTTGGTACCAATATGTAACTTTGACATAATATACAGAGGGAGTTTACTCTTCAGGTGCAAAGTTGTACTTTTAAACGAGTACCGCCCCAGTGACAGTTGGGGTAAAATTTTTGACATTTTGTGTAGGAAACACAGTTTTGACAAAGTTATTTTTGAAATCCTAAATAACTTTGGATATCGTTGTTGTAGCAATGTTATAACATTCATTTTAGGCTCTGGGAGCCAGTAGCAAAATTCCTCTTCATCTGGGGTTAGAATCAGCTTTCTGTAGTAGGCTAATGTGCTTTAACGCTATACGTTTAGGTTTATGCTGCAACACACGCGTGTTGGAAAAATGCAATGGCACTACCATTAGTGTAATAAAAAAAGAAAAACTTGAAACATTACAATGATTGGTAGATTCCTTTATTTTTCGCTCATCATTACTACCCTTATTTGTGACAAGAAACCACACATTTACCAAACGTCAATATATAAATATATAAAGACAAACACAGTATCTGTTTATGAAGGGTAGAATTTCATTTAAAATGTAATTCGTTTCGTGTATTCACATATTTTGTACGATATTTTGTTATTTTATTTATTTTTTGACGTGTATAATATGTATTATGCCATGGTATAAATGGGACCTTTGATAATAAATAACCTGTTGGAACTGATTAAACTTTAAAACCATGTATTTGTTGTGACCTGATTACTGACCATCGTATATTAATAGTCTACTAAAGAATAACTACATTTAAAATGTGATGGTATAAATAAGGGTACAACATATTACCTATTATATTTATATGAAACGTATAGACCACATTACAATACAATTTCATTTAAATTATACTTTGATTCGAATTTTCTCTAACAAATGTTCGATTTTTTTATTTTTCTATAAAAGGGTAAGGTAAGTAGATACATGAAGTTGACCTAATAGAATTAGTCATCGAATACTTCGGAAATTGGAAATGTTATGCTATAATATTTTAGATTAAGAAAAATTTTACAGAAACAATGAACTCCAATGCACAGTTGTCATTTCTTTAAAAACTTCTTATTAAACGATAATATTCATACACAACATAATTATAGCTACACAGTTTGAGCAGAAAAAAATACACAAATACACACATGTAGGCTAATTACAAATGGAAATCTGGGAACGAAAGCAAAATTTAAATAGCCCATTAATACCTTCCAATATGGATGTAGCAATATGTACAATAAATATATCATTGAATACAGAGCAGTTCTTTGTGTTTAGATTTATGCAGATGAAGATAATAAAAAGACCATATGGGCCATCTGAATGACTTGTCATAATGACTTGTAATTTCCTTGCTGAAATTTTTGAAAAACATTAAAGAATGGTGACATCGTGTGGCCAAGTGGAGTCATCGTTTCGTTTCAAGATCCGATTCAGTTGCATTGGACAACTTCAAGTTTTACAAAATAAACATTTTACGATACACACGAGAATAGGCTATAACAAAGAATATTCGTAATAAATGCTATTAATCTCGCATTGGATTGAATGTTGCCACATAATTAGCACTGTCATGTCCAAGAGCAAAAATATCTCCTGAAATACATTCTGCTAGGATGTCATGTTGTTTCATGAAGAACTCATTGATTATGCTAACTAGAATATCGTCAGATAGGTTTAACTGCAAGAAATAATGTGTGTTTGAATCAATGTCACTCATGCAGTATTCATAAGATGACAAATTTTCATCAGATACTGCTGTTAAATTATACAGTATGTGGGATAAAGACTGCTCCTTGAGATCTCCATTGAGCTTTTCATTAAAAGTAGATTGCAGCACAACTTCGTAGTAAAATATATTATGTGTGTGTGTGTGTGTGTGTGTGTGTGTGTGTGTGTGTGTGTGTGTGTGTGTGTGTGTGTGTGTGTGTGTGTGTGTGTGTGTGTGTGTGTGTGTGCGTGTACCTGGTAATTATCACGTTGTGGGGACCAATTGTCCCCACAAAGATAGGAATACCAGTGTTTTTGTGACCTTGTGGGGACATTTTGATGTCCCCATGAGGAAACAAGCTTATAAATCTAACAAGATGATGTTTATTGAAAATCTAAGGTACAAGAAAGGTTTTTGTGATGGTTGGGGTTAGGGAATGGGGCAGGTAAGGGGAATAGAATATACAGTTTGTATGGTATAAAATGCATTACGTCTATGGAATGTCCCCATAAAACATGGAAACCAGAATGCGTGTGTGTGCGTGTGTGTGTGTGTGTGTGTGTGTGTGTGTGTGTGTGTGCGTGCGTGCGTGTGTGTGTGTGTGTGTGTGTGTGTGTGTGTGTGTGCGTGCGTGCGTGCTTTTGCTATATGCTTTTGTGGGCTTTGAATGTGGTGTTACTTGGTCAAGTTTGACCAATGCAAACTTGTAATTGAGGGGAATCTACAACATCAGTCTACACAATAAAAATCACACCAGGACTTCTGTGTAACTAAGAAAGCCAGTAACTTTACTGAATTCTCTGCAAAATACAAATACCTTTTTTAGTCCCAGCAGGAAAAACAATTTTAACCCATACATTGATTTTTACTACATACAGCTGAATCAAGTCCCTTGAGATACAGAGATGTGTTTAATTTAATGACATCTGTCTTCAAGTTGCGACAAAGTCCAGCTTGTGCCGCTGAAAGCCTCTTTCTTAAAAAAAAAAAAAACAAAAACACTCCCTCAATCTTACCCATTGTAGGTTTGTACAAGCTACATTTGTTACTACAGAATTTTTCAGCATTTTTTTTTTTTTATTTATATACTTTATGGAAACAACACTCAAAGAAAGAGGAAAAAAAAGAAAATGATAAAAAATGATGATAGAAAATGAACCGGAGAGTCATAAATGGACAATATACCGTATATAACACATATGGCAATTCACACAATACTGTACATTTACTAGGGGAGAACAATCTCAAATTCTCAACAAGCCCATTTCAGTGAAAGGTAATCTGAAGCTTTGGGAGGGTGAGTCGGAGGTACCAGCCACTAGCATGAAGAAGTTGTGAGCAAACACAATGGTCCTGAATCCAGAAAGGACTGTGAATCTGCAAATGTTTTATCTTTGGTAGAAAAACAGACTAACAGATCAGTATTAAAGAACACAAAACAAACAAACAAACAATAAACCAGCCAAAATCCACTTGATGATATAAGCTTATACAAGCAGTCATGAGGTATCTATGACTGTTCGGTCATATATTTTAATGGTTCAGTGCAATGTTGATTAACGTGACAATGTAAATAATTTTTGTGAATCTTCCACTCTAAAGCAGTGATCGTGTGCTTATTAATAAAGGTCCAAAATATTAGGGTAGTTGGGGAACAAAAAAGTGCTCACGCTGACTCAATCCGGTGGAAAAAAAAATACAATAAGTAACAATGTGCAACTGCACATAACCCCACAAAAGGGAAAAAGTTATAACCATAAATTTTATCATATACACTAGTCAACATTTGAAGTGGATCAAAACCTTTTCTAAAAGTTTTCTTAAAACCAATATCCAATACCCGTTCTTGTTTTAGGACAAATTTGGTGAATGTTTTTGATCCACTTCAAATGTTGACTACTATATATTCATATATTAGAAAGCTATACACAAGCATGTTAATTTCACAGATTTTAAAAAGATTCTTAATATTATTATTCAGTACTTAGAAATGCACTTTTAAAGACAAAACTTCTACAAAGAGAGAGGGAAAAACATTGAGCAAAGCAAGAGTTTACAGTTTCAGATTTCATGGCTTAGGTATTTAAAGCCCAAGGTTCCTCGTTCCTTCTGCTGTCATTTCTCATATAAGCAAAGCTATCAAAACACATTCTGGCTCTTAGAAACTATAAAAGCCACAAAAATGCTTTGCATTGTATTCCTTTTGATATGAAAAAGTGTAAAATAATTTTTTTTCTCTTTTTCTTCTTTTAATACTGAACAATAAACACAAGTCCTAGATTTTACATTTCATCAGAATTAACATAGCTCTTACATAAAAGTCCATCATCCACTCAGCGTCACTCTGTCCTGCTATTGTTTCTATCCTTTCGTCACTGGGCGAGTTTTTTTTTTTCATTGGAGGGCCTTAAATATTTTCTTATTCCTAACAAAACTCAGGAATCTGCACATAAATCTGTACAGTCCATCAAAATTCTTGCATAATTGTTTGTTTGTGTGAAATCACCAATACTTATCAACCTTAACCCTGCCCCCTTTATCCCTACCTTTTCTCTATGTACAATACGTTGAACCTGCAACATGGCATTGTCACCCAAAACATACTGTACATATAGCGAAGGGGCCCTCTAGAGAGTGGCACAAAAATTCAATCTGTACACATTATATTAGTACAACAACTCAAGTGCTAACCTGTCACCTCCGCAATCTTGTGGCCCAAATGTTACTGAGGCAAGTTTAAATACTTATACAAAAAAAGAAGAAGAAAAATACAAAGAGTACCTGACACTTTTTGTTGGTTTGTTACTCTGCATACATGTACACCTACACACGTGTAAATATATATGCATATATGGCAATTCTTTTCACATAATGCACAAGTTATGCATAGTTACCCTGCCCACTAAACCCTCCCCAACCCTGTTGCACTAATCCACCTTCCCTTTCCCTTCCTAAGACCCGTAAATCACAAAATGTAGATCAGACAAACTCTCATAAAAAAGTTACAGGTAATTTAGAGAGCACTCCCTCCCCTCTACAACAAAACTTTGATTGTGACTCATCATAAAAAGCAGAGAGAGATTAGGAACGTGTGAGGGACATTGAACCACGTTGCTAAGCGCGGGGGAGGTCAATATCGAAGAAGGGAATCTCAAATGGACGTAGCTGATCATGTGGCCCACCCCTCTGACAGGCGGACCCGCTTGATGGACGGGCTGTCTTGCTCATCCAGACTAGGCCGGCCCAAACCCAAAGGCAAATGGAAGTCCGGACGGTGCTCATCGCGATCGCTGCCCTCGTGTGAGCTGCCGCAACTGCTGAGGCTGTCGGCGGGGGAACGGCCCGAGTCCGGTCGCCCCTGTGGGTGCTGCCCCTGGTGCTGCGAGTGGGACGGCAGAGGGCCGTAGCCGATGGGCGTGGTGCTGCTCGAGTGATCTCTAGGAGGAGAAACAGGTTCGGACTTGATGTGCAGGCTTTGAGTAGAAGACAGGGACAGATTTGAACCCTGACATAAGTGAGTGCTAGAGCAATTTCTGTAGAAAGGAAAGGAAATGAAGGGGGTTATGAATTTTATTGAGTGCTCATGCACTCTTGTACACACGTGACAAAGATACAATCACAAAATGAAGTAGTACTTTATAAAATTTGTAACTAAAAAAATTGCAATAAAATTTTAAAGCCTGGTGATAAACAGATTAAATATGAAAACAAAACATTTAATTTTAAATAGTGACAAAACTTAGTTAAAGAAAGAGAAAGGAATATATAATAAATGCTTAAGGAAAAGAATAGGGCATTTGATGCCATTTAGGTTGTTGTCATTGTTAAAAGAGACAAATAAATCTAAGAATACAAAAAATGGATACATTTTTGGACAGCTAGTATGTGTGTTTCAACTTACCCGAGCTGACTGAGAGCAGAGTGCTGCATGTTCTGGATCTGATGTTGTTGCCATCCACTCATTGAACCTAGATGCAGAGTGTTGGCACTGTTAAAGCCAGATAAAGAGGAAAGATCTGCACTGCTCAGGGAATATTCTAAAAGAAAACACACAATTGGACTTAATGTTTGCAAGTTCTGTGAGATTTTGTGCTGCTCTAATGATGAACATTGTCTCCACCCGCTGGACAGACAGATGAATTACAAAAAGACTAAACGAATTAAAATAATCCGATGTAGATTTAGTAGGCCTAAATGTTTATTACATTTAACAAAACTTGACAAATGAGTACATTTTATTAGTCCAAAGTGTATTAATTTGTTAACTTTTTTAAATTGGATTAGCATATATTAAATCTACATTGGATCCTTTAGATATGTGATTATAAAATGAGTATGTTTCATATTTTAGGCAAATATAAATGACCATTTGTCACTTAAGATAAACAAATTAAATGAATGAGCCATAATCAAAAGGTATATAAATCCATTTTCTCTACTGTAGTGATTTTATTAACGTTTGTGATGTTTAACTATAAAACACAATTTATTTTGTGTGTATATGTTTATTTTAAGGCATGTGGAGTTCTGCAAACCTGTACCATATGAAGTGGAAATGGCTGATGGGTAGCCACCCATTCCCTGCCCAGGTAAAGTAGGTGTTGCTACTGAAACCACAGGGGTAGCCAGTGACTGTGCAGACTGAGAATTGTTTATTCTCTGGTTCTGTAAGAAAAAAGAAGAGGGACAATATATATGATGAATATGCAAACAATAGAGTATAACCTTATAATGCAGTATAGGAAAAGCAACACACATCACCACCCTAATCATGAAAAAATCACTTGATATTAAACACCACTGAACCTTCTCAACCTATCTTTTCAAATCTCAGTGGGGACTCGGTCGCTATAGAAACTCAAAGTCTACAAGACAACAGAACCACACTGTAAAAAATATGCAGCATTTTTGTCAAATCAACACATATTTTTATTAAGTTAAACAATTTCAAATTGAATTTTTAAGTTATGTCAACTTTTTTAAGCTAAAACTTAAAATAGTAGGTTGAATTGACTTGAAAATACAAGTTGTTTTAAGTTCGTAATGCATTGTTTTCGCAGAGCAGCAACAGAAGTGTTGGAAATGTTCCCTGTCTCAACTTGCTGGCATTTTTAAAATATTGATGTGGATATAGGTAAATAAAAGCAGAGGTGGAAATTGAAAGGTCAAAATATTAGGGGTTCCACTGACTGTAGGCCATTTAAATGACCACCAGGTGACACTATAGAGCTTAGCTGTTAAAAAATTCATCTAATACAGTAACTCCACTGTAGTTAAATTCTTACAGGTTATTTATCACAAATTATATGACAAATTGCTTTCAAGTTTATTAGCCACCGGTTGTCATCGGTTTAAGTGACAGCCTCACTTACCAATAGAAGGACAACATCCTCAGACTGATGTCAGTAAAGGCAATAATTCCAGAATTAGTGTCATTAGCATAACAGTGGGGGCTGAGTGAAGCCAATGGTTTTGTGCGGCACTATGATACTATGTAAACTTACAAGCAAACACTTTACTACACATAAGCAAAATCTGAGAAGGTGTCAACATGTTTTCCAAAGAAGTCTAACTTGGGTTTATCAACTTCACGTGGTAGATTTCTTGGGAGGAGAATCACAGAGGAGCCAAACCTCAGGGACTATGTCTAAGACAGAAATACACTGTGATGGACTTACAATAGAAGGCATGTTGTTCTTGGCTCCTGGTGGGATGAGCACTCGCAGGTCAGGCTTACGACTGTTCATCCCGAGGTTTATGGGTGGAGGAGATTTGGCCTGCATGTTCTTGTTCATGCCTCCAGAGGACACCAGAAGTCCAGGAGAGTTGCGATGGTTTCCATAGCCGTTTCCTAATGAGAGAGAAAGCAAGAAAGAAAAAAATCTGATGCATAAAATCAGATGCATTACACACAACAGTGCCAAATTCAGTACATCAAGCTTTCACCGTGTCTCACAATTTAAGCAAGCTTCTTTCACCCTCTTGTCTGCACCAGAATGCACCATTTCCAGCTTCATCTACTATAACGCTTCTATTCAACACTGTCTGCAGTTCTCCACACGGTTCCAGTGAGCCTTCACCACATGCAGCCATTTAACACAGTTTTATCCTTTCTAGAGTATTGAAACTATCTTTCACCAAGAATGTTCTCTTTCAATTCAATGTTTCCACACCATTTCACACAACTTTCACCTCCACCACTACTCATTCACTTGTACCATCACACCCTTTAATTCAACCCCCATCAAACCAAACTAATTTAACTGTCCCAAATCACCCTGTCACACACATCTGAATATGCTATTACGATTCAAAATATGCATTTTTGCCAGTCTCTGTAAAGGGCAAGGAAATGTCCAGGCCACAACATATTTTTTTTAGCTTAATCATTTTTATGTTACAGTATATTTTTTCTGACATTATTTCTTAAAGTAAGGGGTTAGGGCAAGGGCGTAGGTTTGATTCTGGCATTGGTGGGGACATAAATAAAATGGTCCCATTGCAAAAACTGTTTATCACCGTTTACTTGACATAAACAACAGACAACTCAGTATGCACTTTACTCAGTGACATCTGACTCGCCACCCCCGGTGCCATCCCAAATTTAATGTACTATAATAAACAATTCGTTATGTCCTAGAGCCTAATAAACAGTAACTGTTTAAGTCTTTGTCAAAAAAAAAAGAACATCACATTGTATATGAATCCATATTTACTTTATAACATTGAAGAATATGCAATTAATATTTAATTCTTAATTTAATTTCGCCAAAAAAATCCCAGTGTTGAAGTAGGTATGTATATCATGCTGTTTCCTGAACAACGTTTATTAACGTTTCTGTAGTTCACATTAAATCTTCTTTTCATTAACAGACAGTTAATCAGTGTGAAAAAATAGTTTAAGTTTAAAATGCAACCTTACATTATGTCTACATCTGTGCAAGTAATGACCACAGTGCAGTAATGTAAAGTATTCAGCAATCATGACATGAATTCATGTTTTTACAATGTTGGGGTTATTTTCTTTCATGGATTAGGGACCCCCTAAATAACCTTGCCACCCCATTTATAAAAGGTTGACACAAGTTTGTAACTCCTTAGGTTAACATGGGATTGTCGTGTATTGGTGAAAACACTGTCCTTGAATCATTATGTGACACAACTTTTTTTTGTGCATGAAACAGTTACAGTGGGTATAATAATACTTTCTTCCTCACTTACCTGTAGCCCGAATAATCACGCGCGTCTTGTTGAGTGAACTTTGGCGCGTTGTACAAAGTGAAACCATCCTATCACACGTAGCGATTAAAGACAAGCTCATCATAAAGTGATGTGAAACAGACAGGCGGGACTCAAGAAATGCTAATCCAATCATATTAGCAATGTGAGTTAGAGAGGCGGGACTAAAGAAATGCAAAGCCAATCATATTAGCGATGTGAGTTACGGAGGCGGGCATTGCAGAGAACGAAAGCTGTTAACTGTTTGTGTACCACATAGAGCGTTATTTTTACAGAACGGGATTGCAAAAGATTTCTAATCTCATTTAAATGATTCCTGAAAAAAATATAATAAGTAAAAATAGAAAACACAAGAATAAGACGGACATCAGTGGTTATATATAAATACAGATTAATTGTTTGGTCGAAATTATTGCTAGGGACAATTCAGTCTTCCCTGAATATTGGTAGGGACATGTCCCTAGCGTCCCACCCTAAATCTACGCCCATGGGTTAGGGTCAGGGTTCACAAAAATGTCACAAAATGCCTTCCAGGAAAATTTTATACACACACACACACACACACACACACACACACACACACACACACACACACACACACATACAAATACATCAAATGAAAGAACAAACCCTCTACTTTCAATAATCAAACAAACAAAATGGGGAAAAAAAGTTTCATCCTAGCTATATATTTTTATCTTCTTATAAAATCTTAAATATGGTTATTTTTCTTTAAAAATACACAATTTTTACCAAAAGCTGAAAAAATTGCATTTTTGTAAAGGAATTTTGTTAGAGATCAGATTCAGAATGATTATCAAAACATACACAGAGTTTAAAATGTGTAAATATATATATATATATATATATATATATATATATATATATATATATATATATATATATATATATATATATTATTTTATTTATTTTTTTTGCTTAAAAATTGGCTAAGTAATTGTGGTATTACAGATTAACATAAAACCTCATCAGGTTTTTTCATGCAAATGTTTACTCTTAATTGACGAGATAACTCGTCAATGGCGGGAAACGAGTTAAATGTTTAAACAACTTGAATTAATAAGTCATTTTAAATATTTTGACTAGTTAGGAGTTGCTAAAATATAAAAAAGTTGTAGGAACTTAACCCCATTCAACTTTATTTATTTTTTATTTATACAAACTCCTCACTGACTTTTTAATTCAAGTTGTTTAAACTTAAAAATGTAACTGCAACAAGGAATTTTTTATAGCGTATGTCCTTGCATATTTTTTTTTTAAAGCTGTACTAATATTTTTCCCAAAACTGTCACCTCAATGTACTTTGTGTATGTTACTACCATAAAATTATTAGGGCATATAGAAAGCACTAAGTCTAATTTTAGTGTCTGCTATGAGAATGTTTCTGTTTCAATATTGTGACTTTTTGGAGAAGCTGAGAGATGAAAATGTGGAGAGTGTTTGTTGCTTCTGTGGGCTCATCGTTAAGAGGCCGGTGTTAGATGAATAGAGACAGGTGGCATTGCTAAATCTTTGTGCTTTATAAGTATTTGTAGCCATGCTCATTAAATAACAGCCTCTATTTAGGAAGAAAACACCTTCCATTTTAGTTTATAATATTAGTTTATAACAACTTTAAAACTTTTTCATTTTAAATCATGAGCAGACCTTGCACTGTATGTACTATTACTATTACTATTACCATTACTATTCAGTATTGTACTATTTTGTATTGTATTGTACTAAATTGCATTGCATTATTTGTGTACTTTATATTGATTAAGTTAATTTAGCTTATATGGGATAAATTATGGAAGAAGAAAATCCTTTATATTCAATTCACAAATTACTTTACTGGAATTTACACAAAGTACGAGAATGCACATGTGAAGCAGTAAATGGATTCTGTATGATATTCTATTCATTTTCAAAGCCATTATTTGTCGCTTTTAAAGATCACTTCAGGGCCCATCTGGAGCATGACAGGAAGGTTGCAACTATCACATCTCATTTCCCAAGGCAAGCAGTCTCTATAACATAAAAATGCATGGCCCTTAACTATTGACAGCATTGGCCGTCATTTGGCAATCAATGATAACTACATGTGTGCGCATGTGGCTTTCTCTTATGACTACCAGAAGTGGATCAAACAAGAAATCGTTATTCCTCATCCACAATTGCTAGGCCGACTTCATCTTCACAGAGCCAGAGGGATACATTATACTGAAAAAAAGAGGAGGAGAAGCAGAATGTCTTTGTTTCAATCCAAAACCTTGTTTCCACTTTTGAGGGGGAAAATTGTGAGTGCTGTATGGCTTTTGCCACTTAAAAGCGAGAAAGGAATTATACGGTAGACATAAATGAATTTCCCAATCATATACTCAAGAGGAAAACTAGACGCAGATGTCGTCCTATGCAATTTTGCCTGGTGATCTTTCTTTAATTTGAAGGCAATGGTTTTTGTTGTTTTGAAATGAGACGTCTTGAAAGACCAATTTGCACGATTCAAGAAAAATAAGGAGGACATGAGTTGGAATCAGGAAAAGTAACTGCAATTGTGAGAGAGACCGTGTTTGTATAAGTGTGTTCAGGTGGATGTATTTCCTGTCTTCACAAACAGTGAAGTGCCGGGCTCTTTAACAGCTGGCTGGAGCTCTTCTCGCAGCCACATTTGTGCGAATAAGTGACAAGGAAATAAAACATCCGAATATGTATAGACGAGGAAATAAAACATTTAAAAGAAAAATGTATTTATTAAAGCCAACAAATAAACTAGGGCAATATTTAAGTGTCAGTGAATATCTGTGCCTTTTAACTGTGCTATTACTGCAATTTTTCTGACAGATTTCTCCGTTGAACGCATTTACAGTAAAAGCCTGACAGATGGAAATGGAACAATAAGAAATTCCAAGCACTTCCTGTTACTGCAAAAAGCTGAACAAATCACTATAAGATCGAACCATTCAAAGAGATTGTCATCTGTTCTGCTCTGGTAACCATAGAAACCTCTGAATCCATGATGTGTGTGAGATTAATTAAAGGGGCATGTACAGAACAGTACATCCTGAGCCAATCATAAAAAAACATATGGACCATTCACATCATACAAGCCAGGGTGCATTTCACAAATAGACCTCTGTTGTTACTGATTATCAATACCAAACAGGATTTAAAGTAACCCTTAGAAGGCAGACAGACAGCAAAAATAGGTTCACATAAGGACGCTTGCGCTAGACAGTTGAGATAAACGAGCCACGGCTGTTTGATTTATGAATCAGAAGCGGCACAGCTGGGATTCAGGTGGCCAATATGCAGCATTAAGCTGATTTCTCTCAACTTATGTGATAACAATTTATTGTTCTGTAAGTCTAAGAATGGCATCTCAAAGCCAAAACCTGTGGACCAGGCCACGAAAGTGACCTACAGTATAGTTTCCTGACTCCCTTGCAAAAGCCACATAAGTCTTTTCCCTGAATGCTTGAGGCCCAGCTATCACCCTTACAATAGGGAAGTACTACAGCTACAGCTGCCCAGAAACTAGTGGTCCCCTCCTCACACACAAACCTCCTGATGTGTACTGATAATAAAGGTCCCTATTCTATTTCTGGGGCTCTTCAGAGGAGGCTTAACTGTAAATGGGCTTGGTTAAATTCCCACTTAGCGTCAAAGCAAGCTGACCAGCAAGTGTGGTTTGATACATGCTTGCGTTCATGCAAGTCAAACCCTCTCTAATTTCTTATTGTGGTCTAACAGCCTTGTTTAATCCCATTGTCCATGTTGGTTGATACAGTGTTGAGGTTTGACTAGAGCAACTGAAATATCTTCATATGTACAGCTGATTCAATGATCACTGAATTAAATTGGCAAGTTGTGGTAGAAGCATATGGCCACAAGCAATAAACAAAAAAAAGATCAACTGTCATTCTACGACCCAAAGCCTTCACCTTAAACCCTAAGCCTCCACCATAACTCAAAGCATAACACAAGGTGTCACACATGCATAAATACACAATGCAGGGGGTTTGTCGTTGTCTGAGCATGCCAGGCTACTGGTGCCACAAATAACTAACATAACTATTTTTAACAGCAATTAATTTTGAAAAAGTCAAAATATAAAGGTCCTTCTGTGTGAATCAGAATGTTTGCCATTAAATATGGGTTTACTATGGATTAAATTTAATTCTTAATTTTAAAAAAATACAGAGTATGATGAAATTACGTAAGTGGCACCCTGTGGCGTGTTTACCTTTTGGGGGCCCTAAGCAAAGTCCTAGGACCTGGGGCCCCCCATGCCCCAATATAAGGTTTTCCTTTGAATTGCACAACAGTAATATTGTGTATATCGAATTAAGTTAGACATATATACCCCAGATTTTAAATATAAAAAAACTTAAAACTTAAAATATTGTAACAATTTGCTAAAAACAAAAATTTTAGGTTTAAAAAATAAATATAGTGTTCATTGTCCATTCAAAATTATACAGAATCATTCTCTGTAAAACAAAATAAAGGTCTTGGCTTTACCTAAAGCCAGTGGTTCCCAATCTTTTTCAATCAGGCCCCCCTTTTGTATACAAAAATATTTTCAAAAGCCTCTTAGAAATATAATTTGCTTGCAAACTCCTTATAGGATGTACTTAAACAATGTAAACTGTTAAATAGATATGGGTAATAATAATTAGATTCAGACTGAATTAACAAGCTGAACTAATAAACACCAGCAAATTATTTGGTTATTGCCTTGATTTATAATGGGAATCACATAACTCTCATGTTCTTATTGCAGAAACAACTTTACTGTGAGATACAACAAGCATATAGACTAGACATACATATTCTGACTCATCAATGTCATTAAAATCTCATCTTTAGTGTAAGGAATAATTGACGACGAGCCGGTGAATTATTAGAAAAGTAATGCACACCCGAGGTGGTGACAAGGCCACAACGGAAGCGGAGAATAGGACAAATTCTTCCGCGTCTCCTTCAATGGCTCTTTTGCTTGATCCAAAACGTCATTTTAAAGCTGGCAATGGAGGCTTGAGCCGTTGATAGCATTCTAATGCAGTTATTATATTATATAGCAACAGAGTCACAGAGAGAGAAAGAAAGAGAGAGAGAGAGATTGTGTGAACAATGCTACCTCTGTGCATATCCAAACAGCACTGTTATTGCCTCGGAAAATCATCTGTCATGTTGTTTTTGTTAGTCCGTTATTACAGTTATCTATGCAAAGTGATATGGAACTGTACTGTGGTCAAGAGAGCAGCCTGGAACTACGTTTGCCGTGCATTTCCCAGAAACTAATTGCACACCTCAGAATGTTCATCAGCCAATCAGATTCAAGCATTCAACAGACCCGTAGTATAAGATTTATGTATTGCCTGTGTTTCTACTTGTATGTCACAACGAGTTTGGAACAAAATATAATGCGTGTCACTGATCAAACCAAACCACCTATCACAGGTGTGAAGCCCAAAGTCACAAAAGACAACTTGATGGTTGAGTTTGGTTCCCAAACTGGGGGGCGCAGGAAGCATAGCTTTGAAAGTGTGTTGGATTTGTTCAAACCCACATCTAAGCCACGCATATAAATGTGCATTATATATATATATATATATATATATATATATATATATATATATATATATATATATATATATATATATATATATATATATATATATATATATATATATATATATATATTTATTTATTTATGATTGTTTTGTATCTGGGCCGCATGTCATGATGTCAAAAAGAAATCATTAAATAAGTTAACAGCTTGTGGCCAGTAGGGTCCCCCCAAACATGTGGGGCCCCACGCAATTGCGGGCTTTACATGGTGGGTAAACACGTCACTGGTGGTACCCACTACATAGCTTATCCACCACAAATATACAGAAATAAACGAATAACAAAAAGGGTACAATAGGATATCACACCTCTGGTAAAATGAGAGAGCGGTTTAAATGGGAAAAAAAGGATTAAATATGCATATCTTATTTTCTGTTAGACCATTAAAACTGAGAAGACTTGTTTCGCTTGACTCTCTTTAACTCTTGTTTCCAGAGTGGCAGCCTGCATCAACTCCACACTGTGGCTTCTGTTAGCTCTTTTATCACCAGTACAATGGTTACATTTGATGGTCACAGACCTTGAATGTAGATAGAAGGGCCACACTAACAAGTGGCACTTTTGTGCATCAGAGACAGTAAAGAGAGGGGGTCAGTTGACAGACTTTACCCTCAACCTCATACAATGGCCCCTGGGCCAGACAAGGTTACCCAGCTGTGTCTCAGCAACCCAGAAGCCAAGTTTAAAGGGTCTACTGTCCTGATTTAAATAACCTAAGCCATGCTTCTGTAGTGACCACTGGTTAGTGGCTGAGACTGGCAGACCCACACATACACAAGCGCATACACAGACATTCACATATATCCAAAGTCTCTCAGGCAACCACAAGTCAAGCCACTGGCTGTATGGCTGTATGCTGCCTCATAACTATCCCTTTCAAGTGGATGGTGCTTGTATACAAAAACTCATAAACATTTTTTTCCCAATAGGATGGTAACTGGACTACTGCAGTAAATGGTGAAGTATTTTAAGTATGCTTTACTCCAAACATATGATAGTCATTATCCTATAAGCAAAACAGGACAGACATGTAGCAGGAAAGTGGAGTCGCGTGTGCTACAGTGCTCAGTTTGGATAAAATGAGCTAAAACAAATCAGACAATACTGTATGAGCTCAATACATAACACAACTATATAACTAATGCTTGCTTCCCTTTTTTAATAAAACGTCTCTGATATTTACAAAGCTTATAGACAATCAATTTCTTTATATGCTAGAGGACACAAGAAAAGTATATGGTTTAGCCAGAACTCATAATTCAGTAAGAACCATGCTTTTGTGGTACACATTGCATTAGTTTCAACAAATGGGTGCTTTACTTTTTTTTTCGAAAAGATCAGTCCCCCAAAGTTGGCCAGAGATGAAAGCTACTTCAACATGTTACAAAAAGTTAAATATATAATGCAAATTAATACAAATAAAATCGTTAGTGGTACTATTTCACTGTTAGTCATGTTATCATTTATTAAAAAAAAAAAAAATCAAAACTGAGTTTGTTGTGTGTGTGTCATGTTTGTGTGTCTGGGGCGCACCCCTAATGAGTGTCTATATAGGTTAGTAAAAAGGGTAAAAACATGTGACCTGAGGCTGAGCTCTAATTGGCTGGTTTGAGATCCGCCCTGGGGCGCAGGACTGTGCGCCCCAAACCCTCCCACTTATGTTGTAAGCGAATCATAATAGTTTTTTATGTCTTTGATCTCATGTGATTGGATCGTTTTCAGAGTCTCATAACCGCGCTGCAGATAGCCATGTAACTGCTAAATACTTTACTGATCAGTGAAAACAAGTGAAATACCTTGAGAGAAAAGAAAATATAATTTTATGCTTACAAAATCACCCTTTACAAGACGTTCAGTTGAAGAATAAATAAAGGATTAAGGAGCTTGGACCAGATTGAGCAGCAGGAAATTATCATGGTGGAGTTTACATGCTTTTCCAGGACTTATGGCAAACGGAGTTGGCTAACGTTAGCTGGATGCTATCAAATGCTTTTTATTATTTCCCTGTTTGCTGTTTATAAGTCTGCGTGATATACTGGGTGAAATTTTGTGCTGCATTTGAGCTGCCTTTGCGTGGACATGATGCTCAGATAATCCGGTATTTTCCGTGGCTTAGTCAACTTTGTTGCGACGTACTGGTCTGTGAA
Source organism: Paramisgurnus dabryanus (assembly GCF_030506205.2). NCBI lineage: Eukaryota > Metazoa > Chordata > Actinopteri > Cypriniformes > Cobitidae > Paramisgurnus > Paramisgurnus dabryanus. The sequence goes on along the minus strand of NC_133341.1, from coordinate 6,747,323 downwards.
TAGGCAACTTTACTGTGTGTGTGTGTGTGTGTGTGTGTGTGTGTGCGTGCGTGCGCATGCGTGCGTGTGTGTGTGTCAGATCGCGTTAATCGAAGCGTAATGTAAGAGCACGCGATCAATCTCCAGAACAGAAGTAAAACTGCGTTGTCTATCTGAGGTAAAAACACAAAATCTAATAACAAGAGTCTTATCTGTCTCCATGCGTTTATTACAAAAGATTTCAGATACAGAGTGTTTAATTCAATTCAGATTTTTACACGCCTGTTGCTATTTTTATCGCAATGGTATTTTGTGTTTTGATTTGTTCATATTTGCCTGTTCAGCACAAAGTATGTGTGTTTTATCGCCTCAGCTGCGAGAAAAAAATAATTCATTAATCTGCTTCATGTGATGTTAAACATGTAAAGTGGTGCACAGTCTCTGTTCATCATATGTTCTCTTCACAAAATAAACACATTTGAACTTGAATGCTCGTCTTGTAAGTTCATGATTAGAAATGAACAGGTGAACGAAAACAATTCTTATCATTAAAACATGAAATGACGGATAATTTTTCAAATGAAATAGTCTAACGCAAACTCTAGTGTGTTTGTGAGTGTGTGTGAATGATTACCATGATTAGTTCATTACTGATAATAAACCCACATTATACTCAGATTTACACATTCATAGCAAATTTATTTCATGATTTAGACTTCAACAGTAAAATTTTCAGCATTTTAGCTAAGCAGTAATGATATTTATCACCTGATAAACGGCTATTTACAGACCTGCATTACCCCAGTAAAAGTTTAATTTCAAGTTTGTATGCGTCCCCCCCCATTTTTTTAGCACCAGCCACAACTGGAAAATATCATTTTCTGGAAATACATTGCTTTATGACTGACTTACTTACACTTCCTGAAATGTATTATTTGTAGTTTATAAAATAGTCAAAAAGCATTATGGAAACAGTGTTAATGCAAAACCTTTTATTACATTTTCATACATTCGTAAAACAGAGAAACATCTAGAAAACTAAGTTAATGTTGTAATGTTTAAAAAAAAAAAGATAAAATTTGGAATCAGCTATTAATTGCTAAAGTAACTTTTAAAACGCATGTATACAGGGGTGATTGTAGAA